>NC_044054.1:30297074-30304574 GCF_902167405.1 Gadus morhua
TATAGTCTGACCCGTTCTACAGGTCAGTAGAGTCTGACCTCCTCTACTGGTAAATAGAGTCGGACCCGTTCTACAGGTCAGTATAGTCTGACCCGTTCTACAGGTCAGTAGAGTCTGACCTCCTCTACTGGTAAATAGAGTCTGACCCGTTCTACAGGTCAATAGAGTCTGACCTGCTAGGACCATCACCATATTACCCCCTATGGTTGATGTTAGCTGCTTTGACCAGTATGCTACACCCTAGGGGTGTTTTTACCTGCTAGGACCACCATGCTAAATCCCTAGGGGTGGCGTGAGGTAGGAACACCACGATACTACATCCTAGGAGGGATGTTTGGTCGCTCAACCCTGCTTCTACCTAGAGATGGTTTTAGGTTCTCGGGCCATCATGCTAGCCTTTACGGGTGGTGTTAGCTGCTAGGACTACCATGCTACACCCTAGTGGTGGCGGTAGCTATGCTACATACTTGGTGGTGCTAACTATGCTACATATTGGGTGCAGCTAGCTATGCTATATAGTGGGTGTAGCATGGTGGTTGTCCTTTGGTCCACTACTTATGGAAATTAGATATTTTCGTGTGTGATTTTTAACACTTGCATTTCAGAAAACAACTTAAACAATTTAATAAATCTAAAATATCATATACTTACAATTATATATATATATATATATATATATATATATATATATATATATATATATATATATATATATATATATATATAATATGTATATATCTTCTACCTCTATGTGAACAGGTCCATACACAGGCACACAGCTGGGGAAAACAATACATTTATTCATAATATAGATATACATTTTTTTTATGAGGCTATATAAATAAAATGCTATCAATTAAATAACGCGAAACATTACAAGAAGCAGCATAACGCGCTTCCTGCTCTGTACGATGACTTGATTACAACTTGCTGGGGCTCCTGAATCCTCCCCGTCCACCCACATACACCTTATGTAACTCTCTGAGCTGCCTGCGCGCGCACAAGTCTGTGTGTGCGCTTGTGTAGGTGGACTGTGCGTGTGTGTACGTGTGTGTGAGTGCATCTGTGTGTAGGTGGATTGTGTGTGTGTGTGTGCGTGCGTGCGTGCGTGCTTGAGTGTGTGTAGATAGATTGTGTGTGTGTGCGTGTGCGAGCGTGTGGGTAGATGGAGTCTGTGTGCGTGTGGGTAGGTGGATTGTGTGTGTGTGTATGCGTGTGTGTGGTTAGATGGAGTGTGTGTGCGTGTGGGTAGGTTGAGCGCGTGTGTGTGCGCGCGTGTGTGTAGGTGGACTGTGTGTGTGTAAGTGTGCATTTATGTTTGTAGGTGGAGCGTGTGTGTGTGTGTGTGTGTGTATGTGCGTGTGTGTAGGTGGAGTGTGTGTGTCTGTGAGTGTAGGTAGGCGGAGCGTGTCTGTGTGTGTGCTTGTGTGTGTAGGTGGATTGTGTGTGTGTGTGCGTGCCTGTGTGTGTAGGTGGAGAGTGGGATGGGGTCAGAAGGGTCCCTCACTTTGCCTTCTCCCTCCATCCTCCTACCTTCTCGACCTGATCCGCGAGCTATGCTCATTTTAATTCTCAATCCTAGAACGCACTTTCTAGATTGTTCCGGCACAAAGCACTCATTGTAGATATCAATCATGTAGACTCCTTAACCCATGAGTTGGACAGGGACGGTGGGTCCTTCCAAGAACAAGAACATTAATGAGTTTCCACGGTGATAAAATGGATAGATTACATAAAATACTTACTTCCCCAGTTCCTCAAACATCTGGAACTCCTCTGTGAAGCGGGTGCAGATTACCGTCGTCATGGTGATGGGTTGTGTCAGATGTTTCCCCAGTGATGGAATCCGAAGTGGCGCTCTTTCTACCTTTCTATCACTGTCTAAATATTCAGATGTCCATCTACCTCCCTCCTTGCCTACCTACCACCATCCCCAAGTAAGAATGAACTAAAGGAACAGCCACTCAGTGGGAAAGAGAGCGATCCGGTCCCTCTTGGTCCTCTCGGTGTCAAGCGGGAGAGAGAGGGATGAAAGATGGATGGAGCAAGAAGAGAAGAAGAGTGAAAGAGAGAGAAAGGTTTTCTGTCATTTGAGCCCTCCCAATCAACTTCCTTATCAACCAATCGCAACACAGACTCTCTCTGTGTGCCTCTCTCCCGTGCACACATACACAGTCCAACTGTCGCCATAGCAACTGCCTCCTCTTTCTCCCGGGAAGACAGACGGAGAGCTTGAACACAGAAACCTAAAATATACAACATTTAAATAGATAATCAAATAAGACAAGTGCATGCAGAAATATGGAAGACATACATATTCATCTATATTGATTCATGTATATATATAAATACACCAATATATAACTACCCCCACACACACAAATATATAACTACCCCCACACACACACACACACACACACGACAGGGCTGACAGATTCACACGATAATTCAGTGCAATTAAAATGATTTATTCATGTATTGATAATTGTTTTAAGGAAAATGATCCATCTCTAGCTGTAGTACATGCTGAAAGCTACCAATAGCAGCATCCCATGAAATCAGTTGGTGATGGTAAACCCTGGTGTGTGTGTGTGTGGGGGTGGTAAAATTAAACATTGTTTTCAAGTGATACTGCTTTATTTAATTAAAATATATCTCCAGCATCAGTCAATCAGGTTACACTTGCCTAAATTAACGAGACTAGATAGTCCAGACCAGACTGGAGCAGTCCGGACCAGACTGGAGCAGTCAAGACTAGACTGCACTTGACTGGACCGGTCTAGAGAGGTGCCGGTCACTAAACCAAGACCAGAGTGGAGCAGTCTGTCTGGAGTCTGGTCTAGACTGGACCAGTCCGGACCAATCTAGACCATACTGGAGCAGTCGGTCTTGAGTCTTGACTGGTCTAGTCTAAACCGGACTGGACTAGACTGGTCCACCCTAGACTCATCTGGACCAGTCTAGACTAGATGTCTAACCTATGTCTGGAGTCTGGACTAGACTGGTCTTTACTGGACCGGCCTGGCTGGACTCTGGACCAGTCTCGCTTAGACTGAACTCGACTGTCTGTAGACTAGACAAGACTAGATTAGTCTGGATTCTGGACCAACCTAGTCTAGACTGGATACGCCTGGACTAGTGTGGACCAGATGGTTTGAGGGTCAGTTCCCAACAGGTTCAGGCTGGACCGGGTCCGCGGGGCTGAAGGCCAGCAGCTCTGGGCTCAGGTTCCGGGTCTCTGCGATGAGGCGCTTGATGCCGACCATCCATTGGCTGACTTCAGTCACATGGTCCACCATGAGGGAGCGGTGGATATCGTCAGCCGCGCTCCAATGAGAGCTCTTCATTTCTAGAGAGAGAGACAGACAGGTCATAGGAGACAGACAGGTGATAAGACACAGACAGGTGATAAGACACAGACAGGTGATAAGACACAGACAGGTGATAGGAGACAGATAGGTGATTAGACACAGACAGGTGATAGAAGACAGACAGGTGATAGGAGACAGACAGGTGATAAGAGACAGACAGGTGATAGGAGACAGACAGGTTATAGAGAGACTGCTAGACCTCTACACCCCACCAGAATACACCCCACCCTACCCACCCCTATAGACCCTCCCTACCCCTATAGACCCTCCCTACCCCTATAGACCCTCCCTACCCCTATAGACCCACCCTACCCCTATAGACCCACCCTACCCCTATAGACCCTCCCTACCCCTATAGACCCTTCCTACCCCTATAGACCCACCCTACCCCTATAGACCCACCCTACCCCTATAGACCCACCCTACCCCTATAGACCCACCCTACCCCTATAGACCCACCCTACCCCTATAGACCCACCCTACCCCTATAGACCCACCCTACCGCTATAGACCCACCCTACCCCTATAGACCCTCCCTACCCCTATAGACCCTCCCTACCCCTATAGACCCACCCTACCCCTATAGACCCTCCCTACCCCTATAGACCCTCCCTACCCCTATAGACCCACCCTACCCCTATAGACCCACCCTACCCCTATAGACCCACCCTACCCCTATAGACCCACCCTACCCCTATAGACCCACCCTACCCCTATAGACCCACCCTACCCCTATAGACCCACCCTACCGCTATAGACCCACCCTACCGCTATAGACCCACCCTACCCCTATAGACCCACCCTACCCCTATAGACCCACCCTACCCCTATAGACCCACCCTACCCCTATAGACCCTCCCTACCTCCATAGACCCGCCCTACCTCTATAGATCCACCCTACCTCTATAGACCCACCCTAACGCTATAGACCCACCCTACCTCTATAGACCCACCCTAACGCTATAGACCACTGCCAATAACCGTGACTGAAGGTAATGTTTAAACAATTTTACAACATAAACTCGTTTTTTAACCTGATTTCTGCCCGAGTCAAGTCAGATTGATTTTCATCGTCATGGTGGTGTGGTCAACAGCCTCCATGGTCCAACGCTACTTCTGACGTCATCAAACTACGCCTTTAGTTTCGTCTCCGAGCATCAGAAACTACACGTTTTATCTGACCTTGTTGAGCAGCTTAAAGGTAAAGATGGAGGCAGGGAGCGGTAATGACCGGTAAGTGAGACCGGTAAAAAGAATCAGAAGGGGATCAGGTCGGACCAGTAATTGGAGAAGGGAAGTGAGACAGGAAGTGAGGTGTTACCTAGCGTCAGTGCGTTCATGCGTCTCTTGACCGTAGAGGACAGACGTCCAGACGTCCAGCTGTCCTCCAGGAGCCGCAGACGCTTAGCGATGTCTTCACACACCTGCCTCTGAGGTCAAAGGTTAGGGTTAGGGGTCCAGCAAGGTGAACTCATTAGCTGTGTTCGAAATCGTTCCCTATCACGGATAGTGCACTATATAGGGTGCTTCTCAGTGTTCTTCTCAGTGGTTAATTTCATGCACTATATAGTGCACTCAAAATACCCAAAATTAGAGTGTACATAAGATGTTCCCTACATGTTACTCCCGTATACCACAATGTAATGCAGTCGTGTTTTTCCGGAGATGAAGAAGAAGCTGAATAACCGCGGAAACGAATACTTTTAATGAGAGAGTCTCCGACTCTCGTTTAGAAATGTCAACAATTTATTTGGAATTTAACATAGAAAATTTAACATTCCAAATTAATTAAAAAAACGTGATCAAGGAAATGTAACACTCAACATCAATACAACCTCCAGCTTTCCTCGTGAGTGCCCGGTTTGTTAACATGATGTGGGCGCATCTGTCTGCGTCACACAAATACCCGGCGCATTTACAGACGCAAATGACGCTCAGAAATGTTCAGCGTAGTGTCCGAATTCTCGTTTGTTCGTTCCCTATATAGTGCACTATATCATGAACATATATAGGGAATAGTGAGCGAGTGAATAAGGAACGGTTTCGAACACAGCTCGGACTCACGGAGACGTTCTGACGACAGGCCTCCAGGGCCTCAGCGAGGACAGAGCTCACTGCCTGGAGGTCGGGCTCCGGCTGGGGGTCCGGCTCCGCCCGGGGGCCACACGGGGCCTTGCTGTCGGGCCCTGAGGGGGGCCGGGACATGGGACACGGACCACCTGGAGTCAGACAACACCATCAGAGGGACGACTGCAGTGAGGACATCGGTATTCAACTACACAGACTGGCCCCCCCTTATATAATTTGTGCTCCAAAAGATTCAAATGTGTCCGATAATATCGGATATAACATCTGCATAGACAGTATAACATCACGTGACATCAGCATGTACCATGTGACTTGCTGGAGGAAAACAGTGCCCCCTGCTGTCAAAGCTCAACCTGCAATACAGGTGTGTGAAGAAATGACTCATAATGACTGAACATGACATCATGTGATCTGCTGAAGTAACTTCTGAACATCATTCTGTCTGGTGAACTACATAGCATCATGTTGTCTGGTGAACTACAGAACATCATGCTGTCTGGTGAACTACAGAACATCATGCTGTATAGTGAACTACAGAACACCATGTTGTCTGGTGAACTACAGAACATCATGCTGTATAGTGAACTACAGAACACCATGTTGTCTGGTGAACTACAGAGCATCATGTTGTATAGTGAACTACAGAACACCATGCTGTCTGGTGAACTACAGAACATCATGCTGTCTAGTGAACTACAGAGCATCATGTTGTATAGTGAACTACAGAACATCATGGTCCCTGGTGAACTACAGAACATCGTGCTGTCTGGTGAACTACAGAACGTGGCATCATGCTGTCTAGTGAACTACAGAACGTGACATCATGCTGTCTAGTGAACTACAGAACGTGACATCATGCTGTCTAGTGAGGCGCTGTTACCTTTGGGTGGAGGTGGAAGTCGACTCCCACACGGGGAGGAGGTAGCTTGACTCAGTGGCGGAGTTACACCGGATGGGGGCGGGGTTATCCGGTGTGTGGGCGTGGTCATCTTGTGTGGGGGAGGGGTTATCCCATGCAGGTGTGGGGACGTGGCCTGTTGGTCAGGTGAGGGATCTCCACATGGGGGAGGAGCCTGAAGACCTGGCGACCAATTAAAAGTGGTTGTCAACATAAATATCCATCAATTTAAATATATAAATATAAATATGCATCAATATACGATATATAATTATAAATACATAAATATACATCAATTTACAAAAACGAACAATGTACCAAGCCCACTGGGTTGTGTTTCTACTGGGTCCGTTGGGTTAGTGTCAGGGTTAGGGTTAGTGTCAGAGCAGGGTTAGGGTCAGGGTTAGGGATAGTCTCTCACCAGCTGCTGGGGGGGGCGGTCCTCTCTTAGTCAGGGGGCTCCGCGTGGATCCGGCCACCTGAAGGCCATAGGAGAACTGAGGAGGGTCGTTCCATCCTCGCTCCTGGTTACCTAGACGACCAGAGAGATTCAACTGATGATCAGAAATAGGTTTATTTTGGGTATGGACATATATTGATATGTAACTTGCTTATAATACTATTACAAACAACCGTTTGGCTGCTTGACACCCTCACGATAAGGATGATAATCCGACCAATAAAGGTAATAATGATTCACAGCATCAATATCATTTGCTCAGTATAGAAACAAGCAACATGTAGCTCCATATAAACAAGACACATGTAGATATTATAATATAAAGACAGATTCTTTGGAATGGTTGACGGTTTTCTTTTTGGGGAACGAGTAATAATCATACTCATACTAGTAATCCATCAGATATCTACATACTGTACATATATCTATGATACGTGTCTATTTTACACACACACATACACTCTATACACTTATTAATTACAGTAGTCGAGGTGATATTTGAATGATAGATCTTATAATAACTCCATATCTCACCTGGTTTGACAAACAAGTCGTCCATGGTAACTTCTAAGTTAGACACTAACGTTAGCCACCTCACCAGTAACCTCAGCAACTCACTAACTAACCAGAAACACCTATCTGTCTACCTACACAGCCAGCGGAGATAGTAATGGTTAGCCTAC
>NC_044054.1:30309574-30327074 GCF_902167405.1 Gadus morhua
ATCAGTAACATCCGTGTGTGGGGTGTCGGCTGCAGCAATGGAAGGTAATATTGGTAATGTTAAGGATTAACCCTAATCCTCCTATCCCTCTTAGCCCTAACCCTTGCTCTTACCCTCCAACCCTAATGTATGCATTAGATTGTTGGTTTATTCAGCACTAACATTCACCTTTGTGTCTCCCCCCCCGCACCCTCACAGAGACAGGTAACAAAGCCCTCCCACCCTTCACCTAAAGTCCTTAAGCAAGAGTTTGATCTACTCCATCATCATAGTAACTGACTCACCATCTCACTAACTCACTAGCTCACCAGCCAACTTACTAACTCACCAACTCACCAACTAATCGGAACCTGAGCAGAACACAGCGTCATCATCTAGATCTACTACATCTACATTCTGTGTTCGATGCTCTTGATGTTACATGCTTCATAGCGAGTCGAACGCACTCTGTGGCGTCCTTGTGCGATCAGTGCTGTGGTGGTGATTCAGATGAACACATGATGGAGCTTGGAGAGGGTTATGTCTCCACCAGGGACTTTGCGTTCGTCACCGGGGAGAAGGACAGCTGCGTGCTCAAGGGTCACGTGTTCCGCTGCAACGCCCCGGCCAGAGCCATCGCCACCGTGCTGCAGGACATGTGTGGCAAGGTGGGTGAAGGGGTTAGGGTGAAGAACAGGTTAGGGTAAGGGTGATGGAGTGAGGGATTAGGGTGAAGGGGTGTGGGTGAAGGGGTTAGGGTGAAGAACAGGTTAGGGTAAGGGTGATGGAGTGAGGGATTAGGGTGAAGGGGTGTGGGTGAAGGGGTTAGGGTAAATGGATAGGGGTTGAGAGTGAAGGGTGTGGGAGTTGGGTGAAGGGGTTAGGGTGAAGGGGTTAGGGTGAGGGGATAAGGGTGTGGGAGTTGGGTGAAGGGGGTTAGGGTGAAGGGTTGAGGGTAAAGTGTATCGCAACAGAAAATGCAGTGTTTGATTTCAGCCCAAGTCATTTTGTTGGTTGGACTTCCCCTACCGAACTAGGTGCTTTTGTTTTTTACAATTCCTTGGAGCATGATGATGTCATTTGATGTGTTTTGGGTTGATTTGGTCAGGGTTGATGTTAAGAGTTTAGGGTGATAGGGCTATGTGAGGATTACGTTTGAGGGTGAGGTTTATGTGTTATGTGTTATTTTTAGCCGCTCATCCAATAATCCAAATCGACTCCTTTCTAGATTTTGTCTGATAAATTGGTCAAACCACCCGACTCTCTGACACTAGAGGACATCTCCTCTCCAGACCTGCCCTGGCAAGGTACCCTAAAGAGATGAAACAATTCAACCTAGCCTGCAATGTCATTCATGATCTATTATTCATATGATCCACTCATCTAGATGATGCCCCTGTATATATATATGCTGACGGTGTCATGTCCTTCCTAGTGGATCTGCTGGACGCAGTAAGACAGCACGCTCCACACTTTGATGTCCAGTACATCGGGAACCTTCCAGTGTCCCGGGCTATGGGTAGGTGGCAGTGGCCTTTCTATTAACAGGAATACTAGTATTAACATTTGTATTCTTATCATAAACATGAATCCTAAACCTAACCCTAAACATCAAAAGTCCCATCATATGTGTGTCTCTCTGTATGCGTACGTGTGTGTCTGTCTGTGTGTATGTCTGTGTGTGTATGTCTGTGCGCGTCTTCCTGTATGTCTGTGTGTGTGTGTGTGTGTGTGCGTGTGTGTGTGTGTGTGTGTGTGTGTGTGTGTGTGTGTGTGTGTGTGTGTGTGTGTGTGTGTGTCTGCGTGTGTGTCTGCGTGTGTGTGTCTGCGTGTGTCTGTGTGTGTGTGTGTGTGTGTGTGTGTGTGTAGGTATGGAGGTCCTGAACAGCGCCATCGAGAGCATAATGAACACGACGGAGAGAGAGGCCTGGGAGCCCGTCACCCTCCACGTCTCTGACTCCCTGCTGTCCCTCAGGCGGGTGCAGGTACTGCACCCATCGAATAACAGAATCTCATAATAATAATAATTTAATAATAATAACGTTATATAATATAATAATAATATATAATAATAGTAATGTTATATAATAAAATCATATAAATAATAATATAATAATAATATACAAATAACAAAATAATAGTCAAATAATAGTAAAATAATAATAATTATTATATAATTATATAATTCTAATAATAGAATTATGTATTAATATGATAATAATAATCATATATAATGCTTATATAATAATAACGTCATCACAGTGTTGTTGGATATTGCATATTGTATCCAACAACATATTGGATTACATTGTCCAATGTAATCCAATATGATGCCATGAAATCTAATATTAGGTGATCTAATATGATTCAATTGAATAATGTAATCAAATTTGATTCTATTTTATTGAATCGAATAATGTGTCATGTAAAAGGATGTGATGTCATGTGCTCCCGGTGCGCTCAAGGAAGCGGAGTCCTTATGGGAGTGTCAGGTGAGTCACCTGACCTTCCTTGGCGTCGGCCACGACAGCCACACCTTCGCGGTGATCGCCGACGGGGGGGCGCCGGGCTTCCAGTGCCACGTGTTCTGGTGCGAGCCGCACGCCGGACACGTCTCCGAGGCGCTGCAGGCCGCCTGCATGGTGAGGACCTGTCTGTCTGCTCCTGTCTGTCTGCATGACGAGAACCTGTCTGCATGACGAGAACCTATCTGCCTGCACCACCATGTTCTGTTATAATAGTATCTGTCTTCTATAATTATATAAAATGTAGGCTATTTTAGAATTAATTATGTTATAATATACTATAGTATTTCATTCTATGAAATACTATAGTAATAACTATAGTTATTATTATACTAAATTGCATTTTATTAATATAATAAAATGCAATTTAGTATAATAATAACTATAGTTATTACTAATTCTATTATATATGTTTCTTAGTGTATTAGTTTGTATATTATATTATTCTAACAATGGATTATACATTCTATTGTTATAATCTAAATATTCTCCTGTTATACCCGATGCGTTTGGTGGTTCTATCCCCACAGCTCCAGTACCAGCGGTGTCTCGTGGCGCAGACCCCTCCGGTGAGGTCCAAGCACCGGCACGCTGGGACCGGTCGGGTCCAGAGAGCCAACTCCATGGACAGCTCCGCCTTCCTCCCGTCGCCCTCCTACTACCACGGCGGCAATGGGGGCAAGGGCGGCAGCAGCAACTGCAGCAACACCAGCGCAAAGAAGGGAATGCTAGCTTTCTTTGAGACATTTCGCAATAAGCAGGCAACAACCCACTGGTGATTTGACTTGTTGTGGTTAGTGGCAATACAAAACCAATCTATTGTATCAGATGAACTGCAGCTATTATTTTTACAATCAATTAAAATAAAACTGACCGCAACAAATCCTAATCCAGAATGTTTCCCCTAATCCTGAATGTAATCCCTAATCCTGAATGTTGTCCCTAATCCCGAATGTTGTCCCTAATCCTGAATGTTGTCCTTGACCTGAATGTTGTCCCTGACCTGAATGTTGTCCCTAATCCTGAATGTTGTCCCTGACCTGAATGTTATCCCTGGCATCTAATTCTGTGCCTGATCCCTTATGCTGTCCCTAATCCCTGAAAATGTCCCTAATCCCTTATCCCTAAAGATGTCCATGATCTCTTATGCTGTCCCTAATCCCTAATGCCGTGCCTAATCCCTAATGCTATCCCTAATTCCGTATGTTGCCCCAAATAATAAGGTTGTCCATAATCCTAATCCTTTAAACTGTCCCTAATCCTTAATTCTGTCCCTTATCCCTTATACTGTCCCTAATCCCTTAAAATGTCCCTAATCCCTTGAACTGTCCCTAATCCCTTTAACTGTCCCTAATCCCTTATACTCTCCCTAATCCCTTAAACTGTCCCTAATCCCTTATACTATCCCTAATCCCTTAAACTGTCCCTAATCCCTTAAACTGTCCCGAATCCCTTTTGATGTTGCTTATCCCTAATGCTGTCCCTAATCCCTTACCCTGCGTTCACACCAAAAGATGCAAAAAGTTGACGCGCGTCGTGATCCCATTCAAAGTGAATGTAGAGACGCGTTGCTGCTTTGCTGCCGCAGCATTTGCTGCCGCAGCATTTGCTGCCGAGAAAACGGGCAGCAAAACTTGATTTGCTGCGCGTCAAAATCTGATTTGCGGCGCGGCATGCCCGTGCCCACTGCCGGGCACGGGCGAAGGGCGCGTTCACGTATTTTGCGGCGCGTCAAATGCTGCTCGAGTTGAAATATTTCAACTCTTGACGCGCGTCAAAAGTTTGACGCGCCACAAAACTTGATTTGACGCGCCGCAAAACTCAGGCGTCAACGCGTTCGGGCAGCAAATGCATCTTTTGGTGTGAACGCATGGTTAAACTCTCCCTAATCCTTTAGACTGTCCCTAATCCCTTATGATGTCGCTAATCCCTAATGCTGTCTCTAATCCTTTATGCTGTCCATAATCCTAATTCCTATTTTCGTCCCCAATGGTTCCCTAATCCTAATGTGTCCCTAATCATAATGTGTACCTAATCCTAATGTCGTCTATAATCCTAATGTTATCCCTAAATAATCCCACTTTAAAAAACACACACAAAGAGACAGACACACACACACACACACACACACACACAAACACACACACACACACACACACACACACACACACACACACACACACACACACACACACACACACACACACACACACACACACACACACACACACACACACACACATATTGTATCAAACTAAATCAATGAATGCACCTTTAGTTAACTCTTCTTGTTGACGCTTAATGATGACTGGTTTGTAGTGCTCCAATCAGGAGATAATGCTGTGATTATACTATACTATTATACTATATTAATGACTCAATAGTATGCTATATTGTTATACTATTACACTATTGAGTCATTGTAGCAGATTATTTTTAGATTGATTTCGTTGTATTTGTAGTTCCTTCTATTCAGGATTATGGTTTAGGTATCTTGTTAAAAAAACTGGGAAAATAACTCAGTAGCTTTAGGCTGAGTCAAACATGCTACCCATTACACTATCCTGACCGACAATCATCAATATATATATATATATATATATATATATATATATATATATATATATATATAGTCAGACAGCAGTTGATTGAGTATTTCAACAACACAATAGGAAAGCAGGCACACGCAATGCATGCATGTTATCTACATTGTTCTTTTTGAGTAACTTTTAAACCATGTCCCAAACGTTGTTATCATCATTCTTTGTTCTAATGTTGACGACATACAATAAACAAAGCACAGCTACATTGAATCAAGATTTATTTTTGTGTTGTATGAATTTGCTATGGCTGGTTGGAGGTTGACCACTTGGTAACAGTACTTGGTTCTAGAAAGAATACTTGGTTCTAGCAAGAATACTTGGTTCTAGGCAGTGGCGGTTCTAGAGAAATGTTACTAGGGGGGGCCAAGGAGGGGCCAGTGTTTAACCAGAGGGGCATAAATAAAATGGCAAAAAAAGATATTTGAAGAATATAAACTTTGTTTTACTTTAGAATCATCAAACATTTAATTTGTACAAGTTTATTACTTCACCAGTCTGTATTTTTCTGTCAAACTATTTTAATTTGATGGAGCATATGCCCGAAATCATCAAAATCATAAGGACATTTGTTTTGTATAAGCGTGCAAGAGAGGTAGGGCCATAAAAAATGAAAAAAGAATACAGTACAGGGAACAAACAGGGTACAATACAGTGTGTCAATGTGAAAAAAAACTGTTTTGCACAATGTGCAAAACAATGTGCCATTTCCCATTTAATTGAACAGTTTCACTGTGGTGAAACTGTGTTCTTCCCTTTTAGAAAAGTTCTGTGTTCTACTGTTCTTTCCTCATTTCATTATATCTGCTAGGAAAAACGGTAGGGGCATGCATTACATTTCTTTGCATAACGATCCCTCCCTACTTACAGTTTTTCTCGATTGTATACGCACAAAAAATGGAACTATGCACACAATTCTGAAAACTTGAAGCTCATGTATCAACTACAAGGCTCCAGACTGCTAAACTCTAAGCACAATCCACTGTTTTCACATTTTTGCTAAACTCTAAGCACACATCTCATCATTTAGCACACTTGGTTCACCTGGATCACACTGGCCTTCAAAATGCAACAACTAATTACCAAAAAGTCTAACTCACTTCTCACCTGTTCAAACTCAACTGGCAAAACACTTCAATCATGTGTCAGAGCATTAAAGAGGACTCGGTGAGCTCTAATGTGTTGTAGAAATGGTCCTTTATTTTTATTTTTTGTTGGCCTATGAAAAGCTTTTTATGCAGTCAGTTCAGCTGAACAGTTTACTGTATTACAGTAAAAAATATGCATCTGCTTTGTTACCTTTTTGTACTCTCCCGAAAGACAGTCTAAACATTTTCTTATTTTCTGTGCTGTAATTTACCAAAATAAGTAACATTGGTGTATTGTCAGAACAATGTTGCAGCATCAACTATACGTGTACAGTATGACTCTGGGAAGCTTGGATTGTGAGTTTAGGCCATAGGAGCTCATTGGATAGACAAATATGCATTGTATCCTATTTTGATAAGATTGTGTCAATGCTATATTTGTAGTCATATATTCACAATATTGTATCACGATATGGCAACAGTCTTCATACTATATCTACCACCTAATTGCAACTTTAAAAAAGAAAGCTATTTCTAAACAATTTTATACATTGGAATATGTAACATGGCCTCATAAAGCCAAAACATATGTAAATAGTATTTTGATGGAAGTTTTTTAAATTGATCACACCAGTGATAAATTGATGCTCTCCAAGAGATATTCATTTGATAGCTGTGTTTACTGTTTGGTGGAAAAAGACAGTTTTGCGAAGAATTTGTGTAGTTTTGACAAAATGATTAACTCTTCTCAGGTTTGTGTTTAGAGTTTTGAGAAATTGAGCTATAGTTTCAGAAAACGTGTTTCCACAGTTTATCTCAAACGTTTGATTGAGAAAAACTGTAACACTGGCAGATAGCCTACTACTCTTTGCTATATAGAGAAGGATAGAGGGATTGAGAGAGAGAGAGTGATAGAGGGAGAGAGAGGGAGAGAGAGAGAGAGAGAAAGAAAGAGAGAGAGAGAGAGAGAGAGAGAGAGAGAGAGAGAGAGAGAGAGAGAGAGAGAGAGAGAGAGAGAGAGAGAGAGAGATCGCTTGGTAAATAGAGAGAATGTGATAGAGAGAGAGAGAGAGAGAGAGAGAAAGAGAGAGAGCGAGAGAGAGAGAGAGAGAGAGAGAGAGAGAGAGAGAGAGAGAGAGAGAGAGAGAGAGAGAGAGAGAGAGAGAGAGAGAGAGAGAGAGAGAGATAGGGAGTGACAGAGAGTATGTGTCTGTGATAAAGAATGTATTTGATAGAGAGTGTGTATGATAGAGAGAGTGTGTGATGGAGAGAGAGAGTTAGTGTGATAGAGAGAGTTTGTGTGTGTGAAAGAGTCGTCTGTGTGATAGAGAGAGTTTCTGTCAAACTATCTTAAATTGATGGAGCTTATGCCCCAAATCATCAAAATCATGTAAACATTTGTTTTGTACAAGCGTGCAAGAGGGGTAGGGCCATAAAAAATGAAAAATAAAAAGTACAGGGTACAAATACAGTGTGTCATGTGAAAAAAAACTCCAGGGTACCACGAAGTGTAAAAAAATGTGCCATTTCCTATTTATTCTTTCAGTTTCAGTGTGGAGAAACTGTGTTCTTCCCTTTAGAAAAATTCCCTCTTCTACGGTTCTTTCCTCATTTCATGATAGCTGCTAGAAAAAGAAAGAAAAGAAACTTAGGGGCATGCATTACATTTCGTTGTATAACCATCTTTACTGAAATATATTGGTAATCCCATTGTATCAGCCAAAACGGATGAAAATACCTGGTTAACATCACAACATTGTGTAGCCTAGACCTAGCAAGGATTGACATTTGGATACTCGCTTCTGCTTCGATGAGTTTGCTTAGATATGATTAAGTTTCTAAATATATTGAAACTCCTGTAATTTTGCATGGCCCAAACTTCTTAATGAATAATCTGAGATCGGACCAATATGTTTGTCCAATGTTGACCAGTTGCCAAGTCTTGTATGAAAAGCATCCAATTCACACAATCCACACACCATATAACATTTTCAACACGTTTGTCACCTCAACCTGGCAACCTATAACCCAGTTGCGTAGTTGATCTCTGCGCAAGCTTCGCGGAAAATTCAGACTGGAAAGCGAGCCGATAAAAAAAATGGCAGGTGAAAGCGGTGTTCCCCAAAGAAGTCTAAATATAGCTGTAAATTTCAACAGTGTTGGACGCAACAATTTACATGCATCTTGCCCAGTCATATTGACAACCTCCACGCGTTCTGTAAGGTGTGTCGCGTTGATTTTAATATAGAGCATGGTGGGAAAAATGACGTTTGTGATGTTTTGTTGTAATGAAATTACAAATAAAAACATAAAGAAATATTAATAAATTAAGTTTTGATTTCATTTATGGGTCTATTGCAATGTAAATAATAAACTTAACACTTATAGTACACTTAACAGTAAAAGTAACAGCCAACCCCACCCCCCCATCGCCCCAATTGACCCGTGTAAAACGTTGCATCGCATTACTTCCGTAAAATCAGTAAAATCATAATTGTTTTATTTGGTCAGCACGGGGGGGGGCCACAGTGGGGGCCAGGGTCATGTCTACAGGGGCAAGGGCCCCTGTAGGCCAACAAGAAAATGTAATAAGCATTTTGGCGAAAATCATTTATTGTCCATTGTCATTAACAATACAGTTTTGTTTTGAGCAAAGCATCAGCTAAAATTGTATTCAGTTTTATGGATCGAATCTGATCAGAAAAATATTCCAAGTACAACATATGTCTGATGCACATACATTTTTGGTGTTCAACCAAAAAAAATGCTTTTCTAAAGATCTTTATGCTCGAGTGCATATGAGTATAAGTGTATAAGTATTGTATATGAGTATATGCCCTCATTCTGCCAGGACTCGAGACATCCTCTGAGCCTTTTGAAGAGATGCTGGGCTCCGCTGAGGTCCAGACTGGTTCAGGACAGAAATAACCACCACCCCACATCATGTGGGCCTGGAGAATTATTCTGGGAGTCGTCTTTGTCCTCGAAAGTCTTGTTGTGGGAGCTTGGTGTTATATGAAAATTAAACTAAGCCAAGGCCCATCTTTCAACAGTTACAGGAATTAAACTGGCAGTTGTGTAAACATTTTGTACATTTATTATTCATGATGTATATTTTCACGAAACCCTATACGTGGATAATACCCAGGATAATTGTCACAGAATTCAAAACTCCATGTAACCACTTTCATTGGTCAGCACCTGATTGGCTGGTCATCTCTTCCTCATCCTCTCATAGGCTGATTGATTTAAAGTGCTGTGATCTGCTCCTCTTCCTCCTCCTCCTCAGGACTCTGGAAGTAATAATGTCAAATATCACACACACACACAGTCTGTATGTGCGTGTCTGTGCATGTATTCCTGTACGTGTGTGTGCGTGCATTTGTGCATATGTGTGTGTGTGTGTATTAGTGCAGATGTGTGTGTCCGTGTGTACGCTTGTGTTTGTGTGTGTGTGCGTGCGTGTCTGTGTTTGTAGGTCTGTGCGCGTATTTGCCTGTGTGTGTGTGTGTGTGTGTGTGTGTGTGTGTGTGTGTGTGTGTGTGTGTGTGTGTGTGTGCATGTGTGTGCTTGTATGTGTGTACGCTTGTGTGTGTGTGTGCCTTGGCATGTGTGTGTTCATGTTTGAATGTGTGTGTGTGTGTGTGTGTGTGCGTGCGTGCGTGCGTGCGTGCGTGCGTGCGTGCGTGCGTGCGTGCGTGTGTGTGTGTGTGTGTGCGTGCGTGTGTGTGTCTGTGTGTGCGTGTGCGTGTGCGTGTGTGTGTGTGTGTGTGTGTGTGTGTGTGTGTCTGTGTTTGTGTGTGTGTGTGTGTGTGTGTGTGTGTGTGTGTGTGTGTGTGTACCAGGAACAGCAGAGCGTGGTGGATGATGAGGTCTCGGGTCAGGCGGACCAGGTCTCCATGGTGATCCTGGAACAGCGTTGGGACCAGAACCAGAGCCAGATTCTGAGCCGTCATCTGGTTCTGAGAGCTGAACATCTGGATCCTGGAGGAAACATAACATCTGCATCTCAGAGGGCAATACAAAACATCTGGTTCTCAGAGGACAATATATAATGTCTGCATCTCAGAGGATCATATAGAACATCTGGATCCTAGAGGTTAATATAAAACATTTATATCCTAGAGGAAACATAACATCTGCATCTCAGAGAACATCTGCATCTGAGGAAAATACATCTGGATCTCAGAGGACAATACAAAACATCTGGATATCAGAGGACAATATATTACGTCTGGTTCTCAGAAGACAATATAAAACATCTGGTTCTCAGAGGACAATATATAATGTCTGCATCTCAGAGGACAATATATAAAACATCTGGATCCCAGAGGAAACATAACATCTGCATCTCAGAGGGCAACCTAACATCTGAATTTCAGAGAACATCTGGATCTGAGGACAATATATACAATCTTGATCTCAGATGAGAAGATAAAACATCTGGATCTGAGAGGAAAACGTAACATCTGCATCTCAGAGGACAACAAACAACATCTGGATCCTAGAGGAAACAGAACATCTGCATCTCAGAGCACAATATATAACGTCTGGATCCTAGAGCACAATATCCAACATCTGTATCTTAATAGATTGAAGGGCACATCTGGAGAGGGGAGAGGTAAACACATACATGTAGAAGTGTCCAACGAGGGCGCCGAGCGTGGCTTTGTTATCCGAAGGCAGTTGTCGTAGCAACCGTCGGTAGCTTGCCAACCTGGCTAGCTCCTCGGGTTGGGCTGGGAGAGGCATAACATTAGTCATGATGATAACATGTACCGCTTAATCATTATTCACAACTATTGATAATAACCAGAATATTGATAATAATAACATTAAAAATAATAACAACAATTACCTTAGTACTACTATATGTAACTACTATAGTTATAATACTATTAATAATAATAACAATAACCCTCGTAATAAATACAAAAAATAATAATAATGTGTTTAATAATTATAATGACTAGTTAGTTACTAGTTAGTTTGAGTGTTACCCGCTCACCTGCCGCCTTTACCCAGAGTTCCCTCTGTTTGGGCGGTAACAGCGGCGGCTGCAGGCGGACATATTTTTTGAGGGCGGAGCCAACGTCCAGAATGCCCTGCTCATCATCCTCCATGGGGGCGGAGTCTGGACGGCTCTGCAGGGCTTCCACCAATCGAGACACTTTGGGGGCGAGGCCACAGCGGCGGTATATCCCGTCCACTTGAAGACCTGCGAGACAGACAGGTTAGTAGACAGGCAGAGAGACAGGTGGGCAGACTGACGGACAGGTAAGTAGATGGACAGACAGACAGACAGACAGACAGACAGACAGGTAAATAGATGGACAGACTGACAGGCAGGTAAGTAGAAAGGACAGACAGACAGACAGACAGACAGACAGACAGACAGACAGACAGACAGACAGACAGAAAGACAGACAGACAGACAGACAGACAGAAAGACAGACAGACAGACAGACAGATGGGTAAGTAGTCCTACAGACAGGTTAGTTAATAGGCAGACAGAGAGACAGACAAACTGGTTGGTAGAAAGAAAGACAGGTACGTAGGAAAACAGGCAGAAAGACAGGTAAGTAGAAAGACAAACAGACAGGTAGGTTGGAAGACAGACAGGCAGACAGGTAAGCATGCAGATATACGTACAGACTGACAGGTAAGTAAGTAGACAGACATACAGACAGACAGACAGACAGACAGACAGACAGACAGACAGACAGACAGACAGACAGACAGACAGACAGACAGACAGACAGACACACACACACACACACACACACACACACACACACACACACACACACACACACCCAGACAGACAGACAGACAGACAGACAGACAGACAGACAGACAGACAGACAGACAGACAGACAGACAGACAGACAGACAGTCGGATATACTCAAATAAAGAAAGACAGGCAGACAGAAAGATATGCAGGTAAGTATGCAGACGGACGGAAATATAAATAGACAGACATGCAGGCAGATAGAAATTAAGATGTACAGACAGTTTGGCAGACAGACAGGCAGGCAGACAGACAGGTCACCGTGCTGGGTGATGTGGGAGATGCATCGCTCAACAGCCGGTGGAACTTTTCCACCAAGCTTCAACTTGTGGTACAGAGACTTGTTCTGATTGGCTACAGGTCGTTGAGGCGCTGTTTCCTGATTGGCCAGGACATCTTTCAGATGGACCAACCACGCCTCGCCGCTGTAGTCATCTTCAAATCTCAGATGAACGTTCCTACGCCGGGTCCAAGATCAACAGCAAAGTTATCATATTCATGTTGTCATGTTTATTATCAATCAAGGATACAAAAAAAATAATGACTAGCATCAGTTAATAGTGAAGAGAATGTATTATGGATCAATACATTTATTAAAAGATGATGGATCAATCCCTCTGTGTACTCTCAGACCTTCACACTCTTAATCACTATCCTAGGCTGGTTCTGCTACGAGTGTTTATCAAGACCTGATCGATCAATACCTCTGCATTCTAGGACCTCAACCTCATTTAGCGCTACCCTAGCCTGTGTCTGCACCGTGTGTGTAGCATGTCTGCGTTCAGGGACCAACCTTTTTCCTGTCTGGAGGTTGATGCTTTTTTCAGCTGCATTGAGTTCTACGGAATAAAAAGCAGCTCTGTCAACTTGGAGAACCATTAGGAATATGAGGACAGAAATACCATTAACACGTGTAACAGTTTTATCATGACCATGTTTAATGACCATGTTTAACAGCATTACGTGTTTAACAGTATGAACATTACCATGTTTAACATTATTAACATGTGTAACAGTTGTATCATGACAATTGAACAACACTAACATGTTCAACAGTATTAACATGAACATGATTAACAGTATTAACATGTTTAACAATATTAACATGTCTAACAGTATTAGCGTGTTTAACAGTATCAACATGATCATGTTTAACATTATTAACATGTTCAACAGTATGAACAAGAACATGTATAACGGTATAAATACGTTTAACAGTATTATCATGACCATGTTTACCAGTATTAACATGTTCAACAGTATGAACCTGACCATGTTTAACAGTACTAACTATGTGGTTTACCATAGATTGTCTTGGAGTCCAGTGGCATTCTGATTGAGAGACGTTGGTCATCTTGGACCAAACTGGGGTAAATGGAAACTCCAACAGCATTGAGAATGGCCCATCCTTCAATGCACCCAGCCCCATCCAGGAGACAAACCTTGCTCCCAGCTAGGACCCCGCCCAGCTCCGCCTCAGACACGCCCACTGGAAGGATGACCTGCGCACATGGAAACACAACGACCGTGGAATGTCCGCAGGGATACCTCAGACCACATGCATGTTGGTAGAGCCACCGTCAAGGTACCACATAAGGTACCACACGGGACATGTGGCTGGACTGCAGTGGAGGCAGAGAGACAGTAGAGAGACAGTAGAGACTGTACAGACTGTACAGACAGTAGAAGACAGTAGTGACAGTAGAGAGACAGTAGAGAGACAGTAGAGACTGTACAGACAGTAGAGGACAGTAGTGACAGTAGAGAGACAGTAGAGAGACAGTAGAGACTGTACAGACTGTACAGACAGTAGAGGACAGTAGTGACAGTAGAGAGACAGTAGAGAGACAGTACAGACTGTAGAGGACAGTAGTGACAGTAGAGAGACAGTAGAGACTGTACAGACAGTAGAGGACAGTAGTGACAGTAGAGAGACAGTAGAGAGACAGTATAGACTGTACAGACAGTAGAGGACAGTAGTGACAGTAGAGAGACAGTAGAGAGACAGTAGAGACTGTACAGACAGTAGAGGACAGTAGTGACAGTAGAGAGACAGTAGAGAGACAGTAGAGACTGTACAGACAGTAGAGGACAGTAGTGACAGTAGAGAGACAGTAGAGAGACAGTAGAGACTGTACAGACTGTAGAGAGACAGTAGAGAGACAGTAGAGAGACAGTAGAGAGACAGTAGAGACTGTACAGACTGTAGAGGACAGTAGTGACAGTAGAGAGACAGTAGAGAGACAGTGTAGAGACTGTACAGACAGTAGAGGACAGTAGTGACAGTAGAGAGACAGTAGAGAGACAGTAGAGAGGCAGTAGAGACTGTACAGACAGTAGAGGACAGTAGTGACAGTAGAGAGACAGTAGAGAGACAGTAGAGAGACAGTAGAGACTGTACAGACAGTAGAGGACAGTAGTGACATTAGAGAGACAGTTTGTCAGTAGAGAGGCAGTAGAGACATGTTTAGGAGGTCTGTGTACCTGCAGGAGGTGTGTGTGTGTGTGTTTGTGTACCTGTCGGAGGTTTGTGTGGTGTGTGTGTGTGTGTGTGTGTGTGTGTGTGTGTGTGTGTGTGTGTGTGTGTGTGTGTGTGTGTGTGTGTGTGTGTGTGTGTACCTGTAGGATGTGTAGCAGGTGTGTATCCAGTTCCAGCTGGTTGTCTGAAGCACAAATGAGCCGATCAGAAAGGGTCACAATCTCGAACTCCAGGCTGAAAAACACACAAGATACACAGATATTAGCAGTACTTCAGTAGTAGCACTATATTGGTGGTACTACGGTACCAGCAGTAGCTGTATCAGCAGTACTACAGTACTATCAGTGGCTGTGTCAGCAGTACTATCTTCAACCAGTGGCTGTGTCAGCAGTACTACGGTACTATCAGTAGTTGTGTCAGCAGTACTATGGTACTACCAGTAGTTTTGCCAGCAGTACTACAGTACTATCAGTAGCTGTATCAGCAGTACTCCGGTACTATCAGCAGTACCACAGTAGTACCCCAGTGGTACCTGGATCGTAGCAGGATACTGCGGACCTCCCTCAGGTCCAGAACGTCACACGCTGCCGAGTCGTTCTCCAGCGAGAACAGGAACCGGTCGTCCTCCAGTTTACCATGGAGGGCCTCCTCCTCCCCTGAAACACACCACGGCCTCATGTTTACCATGGAGGGCCTCCTCCTCCTCCCCTGAAACACACCACGGCCTCATGTTTGGCCATGGAGGGCCTCCTCCTCCTCCCCTGAAACACACCACGGCCTCATGTTTACCATGGAGGGCCTCCTCCTCCCCTTAAACACACCACGGCCTCATGTTTACCATGGAGGGCCTCCTCCTCCCCTGAAACACACCGCGGCCTCATGTTTACCATGGAGGGCCTCCTCCTCACCTGAAACACAACACGGCCTCATGTTTACCATGGAGGGCCTCCTCCTCCTCCCCTGTAACACACCAAGGCCTCATGTTTACCATGGAGGGCCTCCTCCCCTGAAACACACCACGGCCTCATGTTTACCATGGAGGGCCTCCTCCTCCCCTGAAACACAACACGGCCTCATGTTTACCATGGAGGGCCTCCTCCTCCCCTGAAACACACCACGGCCTCATGTTTACCATGGAGGGCCTCCTCCTCCCCTGAAACACACCACGGCCTCATGTTTACCATGGAGGGCCTCCTCCTCCCCTGAAACACACCACGGCCTCATGTTTACCATGGAGGCCTCCTCCTCCTCCCCTGAAACACACCACGGCCTCATGTTTACCATGGAGGGCCTCCTCCTCCCCTGAAACACACCACGGCCTCATGTTTACCATGGAGGGCCTCCTCCTCCTCCCCTGAAACACACCACGGCCTCATGTTTACCATGGAGGGCCTCCTCCTCCTCCCCTGAAACACACCACGGCTTCATGTTTACCATGGAGGGCCTCCTCCTCCCCTGAAACACACCACGGCCTCATGTTTACCATGGAGGGCCTCCTCCTCCTCCCCTGAAACACACCACGGCCTCATGTTTACCATGGAGGGCCTCCTCCTCCCCTGAAACACACCACGGCCTCATGTGGGACCGCTCCGTCTGGCGCTAGAGTCGAGGGTTAAGGTAGTTGGTACTGCTCTATCTAGGGTTAGGGCTGCTCTATCTAGGGCTGGTTAGTACTGCTCTATCTAGGGTTAGTAGTGCTCTAACTAGGGTTGGTTAGTACTGCTCTATCTATTTTTAGTACTGCTCTATCTATTTTTAGTACTGCTCTATCTAGGAGTTGCACTGCTCTATAAAGGGTTGGTTCGTACTGCTCTATCTAGGGTTGGTAAGTACTGCTCTATCTAAGGTTAGTACTGCTCTATCTAGTGTTAGTACTGCTCTGTCTAGGGTTAGTACTGCTCTATCTAAGGTTAGTACTGCTCTATATAAGGGTTTTACTGCTCTATCTAGGGTTAGTACTGCTCTATCTAGGGTTAGTACTGCTCTGTCTAGGGTTAGTACTGCTCTATCTAAGGTTAGTACTGCTCTATATAAGGGTTTTACTGCTCTATCTAGGGTTAGTACTGCTCTATCTAGGGTTAGTACTGCTCTATCTAGTGTAAGTACTACTCTGATGTTAGTACTGGTCTAATGTCAATATTGCTCCGTCTAGTTTTAGAACTACTTTATCTAATGTTGGTAGGTATATTAGTTACGGGTAGGGTTTAGGCTAAGTGGTTAAGGGATTACAGATATGGTACCGTTAGAGGGTTAAGAGATAACCAATAGTGTTGGGGTTGAGGGTTAAGGGGTTAAAGACTGGGTAAGGGGTTATGGGGTTATGATAGGGTTAGGGTAAGTGTCCGGTAGGATTACCTGGAAGGGAGCTGTCATTGGTTGACAGGGGCAGGAAAGGTGGAATGTCTGTAGAAACACAACACATGCTAAAATTAGCAACCAACAATGTGTAAACACTGATATTAATGAATTAATTGAATAGCCCTACTCTCTTTGATAGTTACACTGCCTATATAATATACCTGTGTATTCATTGAGTTGGAGCAGCATGACTTGCAGTGTTTGTCCCGCCCTCTCAGCCAGGGTGAGCGGGGATTGGCTCTGGGGTTCTGATTGACAGGTCAACTAGATGCAGGGGAACATGTGGTTAGTGCGATAAAATAATATAAAAGAGCATAGAACATTAAAACAGAATAGGGGGTAATAGAACTCTAACCTTAGCACCGGAACAGAGCAGAGACATCGTTTCCTCAATGTCCTCTCCACACACCACCTCACACAACCGCTACGCACGCGCAAACACAGAACAACACACACACACACACACACACACACACACACACACACACACACACACACACACACACACACACACACACACACACACACACACACACACACACACACACACACACACACACACAAGTTTGAATTGAGTATTGAGAGAGGTATCTCGCCATCACTGGCACTAGAATTCCCACCTAGACCACGCTTTATTAGTTGATTTAGTGGCATCAGTGTTCAGGTTAGGGTTAGGGGT
>NC_044054.1:30337074-30397074 GCF_902167405.1 Gadus morhua
TGTATGTATGTATGTATACGTTCAATGTATCAAATGTTCGGTGTATTTTGTTTATGGAGCATACCGTGAGTAGCTGGAAGTGCACATACATGAGGGCACTGAGAAACAATGTAGCACTGGTTTCACCTGTTCAACCGGAATGGTACAGGGAAAGGACCGGCGACGGAGACTATGTCAAAGACTGTTGGGTCATTATGTAATAAAAGGTGGACTTTGTTTTGTCTACTGTCACACCTTGGTTCACAGACACAGTACTACCAAAGTAACACAGTATTAAAACGGTGTGTGTGTGTGTGTGTGTGTCCATGTGTACATAGGACACATGGGGCTAGGTTATATACAGTACAATGGTAGTACTGTACTGGGTAGTAAGGTGGTACTATGTCAATACTGTGTAAGTATTGCAGTACTATGGTAGAATGGCCCCCAGGACAGAGACTTGGACTCTGCCCTGTCCCTGATCACCGTCCCTCAGGTGAGACCTTGAACTGAGGACCTACTGACCCCCTGGGTGAACTGAAGACCCCTCTGGTCACTAGAGTAGGGGGATAACCCCGGTGTCTCTACTCATCACTAAAGTAAGGGGGTAACTCCGGTGTCTGTACCACTCATCACTAACATAGTACTACAGTACTACCATAGTGCTACCATAGTACCACAGTACTCCGATGGTACTAACAAAGTACCACCATAGTACCAACCTGGTATACCAGTACTACCATAGTAGTAACATAGTACAACTACCGTAATACCAACATTACACATGTGCTAACTAATACAGTACAACATTCCGTTGCATGTAATACCTACCCATAGTATCCAGCAGAGGGCGCTCTTATATCACTAATGTCTTTGTACGTGTGTGAGTGTGTGCGAGTGTGTGTGTTTCCCGCGTACAATGTTTCAAAATATTTGAATTTATGTATGAATCTGGATTGTAGTTTTTAAAAAGAATACTTTAACATATTATACATCATTTACTCTTAAAGTTAGTTCGATCGGGTTAAATAGTCGAGTTAAATAGCGTCTGGTAAATTAATCTACTCTAGTTAACAATAATCTGGAGGTACCATTTGTGTGTGTGTGTGTGTGTGTGTGTGTGTGTGTGTGTGTGTGTGTGTGTGTGTGTGTGTGTGTGTGTGTGTGTGTGTGTGTGTGTGTGTGTGTGTGTGTGTGTGTGTTTGGGGGGGACATTCCCTTACCCTCTGGTCATATCCTGTGGGAGATGTGAGGCAGGGGGGCGGAGAAAACCAAAAACAGACCTCCCTCTCTCTCAGTCTCCCTCTCTCTCTCTCTCTCTCTCTCTCTCTCTCTCTCTCTCTCTCTCTCTCTCTCTCTCTCTCTCTCTCTCTCTCTCTCTCTCTCTCTCTCTCTCTCTCTCTCTCTCTCTCTCTCTCTCTCTCTCTATTTCTCTCTTCCCCCTCCCCCTCCTCCCTCCCTCTCTCTCTCTCTCTCTCTCTCTCTCTCTCTCTCTCTCTCTCTCTCTCTCTCTCTCTCTCTCTCTCTCTCTCTCTCTCTCTCTCTCTCTCTCTCTCTCTCTCTCTCTCTCTCTCTATTTCTCTCTTCCCCCTCCCCCTCCTCCCTCCCTCTCTCTCTCTCTCTCTCTCTCTCTCTCTCTCTCTCTCTCTCTCTCTCTCTCTCTCTCTCTCTCTCTCTCTCTCTCTCTCTCTCTCTCTCTCTCTCTCTCTCTCTCTCTCTCTACTAAACTCAAAGTGTAGTAGAGAGAAACTAAAGAGACCCTTAAAAAACGCTTGAGTATTACTAGAGTCACCGTAGCAATAGATGGATGAGGTGGATTATTATGGGATGCAGATTGAATACATGAAGAGCGCAACACACTGGTAAGAAGAGAACACAAACAAATACATACATAAAAACATGCAAACATAAATACATTGTGTTGTATTGTATTGTTCTTACAAACCTAATTAAAGCAGCATTATGCGCAGCATTTATCGAAGTCAACATAGTTTGTCACAAACTGTTTTTATATGCTTAATAACATAGGAATAGCCTCTGCTTGGTTCTGGTGATGCATGTACAAACTGTCATACCCATATGTCAAGAGAGGGTGAGGAGTAATGCTCCTTCCATGTTTACGATCCATCGATGTAGCGCCCCCTGTTGTCCTGTTTGGATGGACTTTAACACGGTTCATCTTGAGGTTTCTTTAAGTACAGAGTGGTGATGATTGTCTAAGTTAACCCCTCATTCAGGAACCTAAAGGTGATTGGGTTGATTTGGCCGTCTGTCAGCCAGGTTGTTGCATGGGATGGGAAACATTTGTTCATTGTGAGGAGAGACAAATGTAAACAAAGTATCATGACCGCAGGCTAAAGGGGTCAGGAAGCATGATCCCTTTTTGTTTGCATTTTCAATACTATACTACTACTATTAGGAGTACCACTACTACGAGAAGTACCACTACCAGTCCTACCACTACTTCTACTCGAGTACTACTGCTACTATAATACTTCTACTAGAGGTACCACTACCAGTAGTAGATATACTGCTACTCTACTAGTAGTAGTAGTAGTAGTACTATTACTACTACTAGTACTACAAATACTGCTACCACTATATAATTACGATTACTACTACTACTACCACTACTTCTACTTTTATATATTTGTATACGTATATCTGTACAGGATTTATTGTCATCTGAAACTGTATTCTACTGCATCTGCCGTCTCTACTGTAGTCTCTATCCGTCTGTTATGATTTTGTATAAATGATACCAACTGCAGTCTTCTTCCCTACAGACTGTTTTGCGAGACAGACAGACAGCAATACAGGCAGGCAGAACGTTTTTCATATTAACTTTTGGGAACTCAAACAAATTGACTCATTGCCACACAGACACAAACACACAGACACACACACACACACACACACACACACGCACACGCACACACACACACACACACACACACACACACACACACACACACACACACACACACACACACACACACAGGAATGTGTTTCTGGTCAAACCATCAGGGCGCTAGGAAAACATGTTTGAGTGGAAAATCCTCTCTCTCACTCTCGCTCTCTCTCGCTCTCTCTCGCTCTCTCTCTCTCTCTACCCCCTCTCTCTCTCTCTCTCTCTCTCTCTCTCTCTAGAGCGTCATGGAAGTGAACACTCTGAAGGCATTTTTCCTGGGTAAGAGAAACCTCCCGCCCTACTCCACACCACCTTTCCTGCCAACTCCACCTACTCACACCACCTTCCCTACCCACACCACCTACCCACATCCCCTACCCCCTCCACCTTCCCTACCAACACCACCTACCACCGCAACCTTCACTACCACCCTCTCTAACCACCTCCCTAATGACCTACTCTAACCACCACTCTATTGACCTACTCTAACGACCTCTCTACTCTAACCACCTCTCTACTGACCTACTCTAACCACCTCTCTACTGACCTACTCTAACCACCTGCCAACTGACCTACTCTAACCACCGGTCTACTGACCTACTCTAACCACCTCTCTACTCTAACCACCTCTCTACTAACCTACTCTAACCACTGACATACTCAACCCACTCTCTACTAACCTACTCTAACCTCCTTCCTCTCCATCCCATCTCCAGTGCTGCTGGTCCAGATGTGTCCAGAAGACGCTGCTTCTTTGGAGTTAAACTTCTCACTCCCTGAAGTCCAGCTTGATCCAAACTCCTCCTTTACTGTGGTTGGTGGAAAAAAAAACATACTACTACTACTGATCAAAACTAACCACGTCGTGCTTATTTCATCTGCTTTCATTTTACTTTTTAAAGTTTAGTACGATCTTTGTGTCCTTCAAATCAAATCCCAAACGGCATAAATTACACAGATCGGAATGTCTCAAATTGTTGGAGGATCAGGGAGTCAGATAACGCTTGTAATGATTTCCTGTAGTTACTACTCTACCGACCCTACCCTAGTGGGGTGCCATGGTTACTAGTAGGAACTAACTGCGGTGTTTCAATAGTTACCAGTAGGGACTAGCGGATGTGTTACCATGGTTACCAGGAAGAAATAGCGGAGGTGGTACCACGGTCACAAGGAAGTAAACAACGAGGTGTTCCCGTGGTTACCAGTGGCGACTCCAGGAGGGACTGCCACGGTGACGAGCAGAATCCTCCCCGACGCGAAACCATGTGCTCACCGAGCCCCCACGGCCCCTAGCCGCATGCCGGCGGGTCGATGACGGAAGGGTGAAAGAGCCTTCCTGCCTGAGACGAGGGGGGTGTGTGTGTGCGGTATGACAGGTGTGTTCAGGGTGGGGGCCGGTGGTCTGGCGCTTCCCCACGGCGGAGGCGGTCCCCGACGGGGTGTCCACCGAGGAGCAGGGCTCCACCAGCACCCTGCGGCTCCACAACGCCAGCTGGAGCCAGGCGGGGCGGTACGCGTGCGAGGAGCCCTCGTCCCGCCAGACCAAGAGTCTGGACGTCTTCATCCCAGGACACGGTAAAAAAACAACAACAAAAAAAACGGACACCCACCCCAGCAGATGTGCTCCGTCTTCCCCAGGGTGCAAGCGCTTTGCTCTCTTCCCCCCCCCCGTAGGCCCCGAGGAATGGTTCGTCCCGGGAGGCGGCGGGACGGTGACGAAGGTCGGGGAGGAGGGCACCATCCCGTGCGCGGTGTCCGACCCGCGCCTCAACGTGTCGCTGTACGAGCGGGACGGCAGGGAGCCGGTGGGGGCCGTCCGGTACCACGCCGCGCAGGGCTTCAGCGGGCCGCTCAACGACTCGCCCTACCGCTGCGTTGCCCGGGGCGACGGCCAGGAGAAGACATCTCGGACCTACTATGTGTTCAGCATCATAGGTCCGCTCCCAGACCCTCCGATCAATACACTGATCCCTTTAGATCAATTAATACACTGATCAGTGATCACTATGCACCAATCAATACAATGATCACTATATACCAATACATACACCGATCACATTAGAACCATCAATACACTGATCATTTTAGTCCAATCAATACACTTATCCCTTTAGATCAATCAATACACTGATCACTATATACCAATCAATACAATGATCACTATATACCAATACATACACCGATCACTTTAGAAACATTAATGCACTGATCACTTTAGTCCAATCAATACACTGATCACTATATACCAATACATACACTGATCACATTAGAACCATCAATACACTGATCACTTTAGTCCAATCAATACACTGATCTCTTTGAAGTTTAGTCAAATCAACACCCAGATCACCTTAGACAAATCGATATACTGATGAGAAACTCTACCTGTCTGTCTGTCTGTCTGTCTGTCTGTCTGTCTGTCTGTCTGCCTGTCTGTCTGTCTGCCTGCTTGCCCGTCTTCCTGTCTATCTGTCCATCTACCTATCGATCTGTCCATCCGTCTTTCTGTCTGTCTGTCTACTTGCCTGTCGATCTGTATGCTTGCCTGCCTACCTGTCTGTCTGTCTGTCTGTATGCTTGCCTGCCTACCTGTCTGTCTGTCTGTCTGTCTGTCTGTCTGTCTGTCTGTATGTTTGTCTGCTTGCCTGTCTGTCTGTCTGTCTGTCTGTCTGTCTGTCTGTCTGCTTGCCTGTCTGTCTGCCTGTCTGTCTGTCTCTCCATCAGTCCCGAAGGTGTTCGAGGTCCAGATGGAGTGGTCCGGACCGATCCATCTGGTCGGTGATGCTCTGATGGTGAACTGCACCGTAGATCGCCCCGATGTGGTCTACTTTACCTGGCAGTACCCCCGAAGACAGGTACCTGTCTTACCCTCTACCTGTCGGTCTGTATTTACCTGGGATTACCCTCGCAGACAGGTACATGTCTTACCCTCTACCTCTCTGTCTGTCTTTACCTGGGAGTACCTCTGAAGACAGCTAGCTGTCTGTGACACTCTACCTGTCTGTCTGCAGAAATTATAGAAGCTAACCCCAATAACTTTAAATGTCATAACTATATAAATGATAGAAACTTTAGAACAATCAACAACATAATTATGTATAAACAATTAAAGAAACTTAAGAACGATACATTTCTTTAATTCTCCCCCTTAGGTGATAGAGCCACTGACCGAATTCCTGCCCAATCAGATTCGATCAATTGTCAACATTTCCATGGCAACACTGGATGACTCAGGTGCGTATCTACCAATCACATCCTCACCATGTCTCACTGACTCCGCCCACTCCTCCGTCTAGACTCCACCCACTCGGCCGACATTGAGATTCAAAGTCAGGTGGTTTTGTTTGTTTTGTGTTTCTTTTAGGCGTCTATGTGTGTTTGGTCGAGGACGGGGTGCAAGACCAGACTACCAAAAGGGTGAATATCACTGTACTAGGTAAGTAAAAACACACACAAACACACACACACACACACACACACACACACACACACACACACACACACACACACACACACACACTCGTTAACGCTGGGTCACACTGGGTCACACTGGGTCACACTGGTTAACACTGGTTAACTCTGGGTAACACTGGCTAACACTGGGTAACAATGGTTAACACTGAGTAACACTGGTTAACTCTGGTTAACTCTGGTTATGGTTATGCTACAGAGCGAGGCTTCGTGCGTGCTGAGGCCCGGGGGGGTCCAGACGTCTCCCGCTCCCTGGACGGAGATCTGGAGATGCAGGTAGACGTGGTGGCCTTTCCCCCCCCCAGCATCACCTGGCGCCATGGCGACCACCCCATCCCCACGGACACCGGCCTGGTCTCCACCACCAAGACCAGCAGCACCAGGTGATGTCTGGTCATCTGGTTAATCTGGTTATTCTGACTGGATAATCAGACTGGTTAATCTGGTAATCCAGGTATTCTGACTGGCTGGTTAATCTGACTGGTTAATGTAGGTATTCTGACTGGATAATCTGACTGGTTAATCTGAGTGGATAATCTGATTGGTTATCTGTTAATCCAGTTATTCTGACTGGTTTATCTTTTTGGTTAATCTGACTGGTTAATGTAGTTATTCTGACTGGATAACCTGACTGGTTAATCTGTTTATTGTAGTAATTCTGACTGGATAACCTGACTGGTAATGTGGTTAGCGTAGTAATTCTGACTGGATAACCTGACTGGTTAATGTGGTTAGTGTAGTAATTCTGACTGGATAACCTGACTGGTTAACGTGGTTAGTGTAGTAATTCTGACTGGATAACCTGACTGGTTAACGTGGTTAGTGTAGTAATTCTGACTGGATAACCTGACTGGTTAATGTGGTTAGTGCAGTAATTCTAAACGGATAACCTGACGCATGTGGCGCATCTCAGATATGTGAGCAGGTTGCTGTTGGTGGGAATCCGGCGGGAACAGAGTGGGTCATACACCGCCACCGTGGTCAACCAGGACGAGCTCCGAGAGGTCACCTTCAACGTAGAGGTCACAGGTGAGCAGTGTGTGTGTGTGTGTGTGTGTGTGTGTGTGTGTGTGTGTGTGTGTGTGTGTGTGTGTGTGTGTGTGTCTTTTTGTATGAGCTCCAAGGAGCCAAAAGGGGGGATAAATGTAGACAATCATCATCATCAAACTTGATGTACGGATGAATCAGTCCAGTAATCGTCCAAATCAGGCCATAGGGGGCGCTACAGTCATGGACAGTGCACCTTTAATGCAGCCTTGTTTTACAGACTCTCATCAGAATACAGGCATTGTTTTTATGCATTGCAATTTCTGCCATGGGGACTCAGTATACTGAATAAAACATATTCTGTTTGACCACTTATTTTTATCTTGTTGTTTGTGTGTGTGTGTGTGTGTGTGTGTGTGTGTGTGTGTGTGTGTGTGTGTGTGTGTGTGTGTGTGTGTGTGTGTGTGTGTGTGTGTGTGTGTGTGTGTGTGTGTAGCGCCCCCGAGGGTACATCAGCTATCGGAGTCTGCTGCTCTCGGCCGTCAGACCGTTCTGTGTGTTGTTGAAGGAGATCCCGCGCCTTCTCTTCAATGGTACAGCTGTCAATCACAGCAAAGGTACACACACACACACACACACACACACACACACACACACACACACACACACACACACACACACACACACACACACACACACACACACACACACACACACACACACAGACGCCAAACACATTCAGTCTCTCCTCTCATCCTCCTCCTCCTCTATTTCCCCCTCTCCCCTCTCCTCCTCTCTCCTCTCCTCTCTCTCCTACCCTCCTCTCTCCCCCTCACCCCCCCTCCTCTCTACAGGTGTGATGGTAAGACGTACCTCTGGCAGAATCTCTCTACGGGTTACAATGGAGTCGAGATTCAGACCAACGTCTCTCATCCTGGAGACCAAAATTTCACACAGGTAACATAGCTAATGGTCACCTAGCAAAGCAAACACAAAACACTTAACTTAGCAACACGTACCCCAGCAACACAAAACTTTTACATTTAGTGAATTAAGCATTTCCTAGCAATGCGTAAATAAGCCGCAGGTTACCTCGCAACATGTAAACTAGCAATATGTAGCCAAGCAACACATAACCTATTACTACACTGCCAAACTTTTCACTGTAAAATTATAGTAAAGTACTGGCAGTAAGGTACTGTTTATTTACAGTAACATAACTGTAATATATAATCCAGTAGCTTGCTGTAATCTCAACATACAGCAGCATGTCACTTAGCTACAGGATCCTAGCAACAAGAAACCTAGGGTAAGTAGAGGATTAGCGGGTTGATGTTACCGGGGTTAACAGAGGGTTATGGTTACATGTGCTAGGGTCCGGGGTAGATGAAGGAATGTGTGTCTGGGTCCGACAGGTCCACAGTCTGCTGGTCCTGCCCAGCCTGCACTCTGTCAGCGCAGTCCGCTGCGAGGCCAAGAACCAGCTCGGCCGCCGGGCCTGGGACCTCCGCCTGGTGACCACATGTAAGCCTGCTACTTCAGACTAGTGACTGCACGTAAGCCTGCTACTTCAGACTAGTGACCGCACGTAAGACTGCTTGTTCAGACTAGTGACCGCATGTAAGCCTGCTACTTCAGACTAGTGACTGCTTGTAAGCCTGGTACTTCAGACTAGTGACCATATGTAAGCCTGCTACTTCAGACTAGTCACTAAATGTAAGCCTTATTTTTCTTCCTGTTTAGCTGGAATTCCTCTTATTCTGTTATTGGTCGTCGCTATTCTGGTTGTCCTGACTCTTGTCTTCCTCATCATCCTCATCATCGTCTGGAGAAAGGTAACATTGTTGATATTACTGTATTAAATATAGTAGTTAATCAAGCTTTTATTTCTATGGCCTTTTATTTTTGTTCTTATGTAGCCTTCTGGTTATTGTTTAAAAACTTTCTTGTCATTATGGAGAAACCTTCTTGTCATTGTGTAGAAACCTTCTTGCTATGTGTAGAAACCTTCTTGTTATTGTGTAGAAACCTTCTTGCTATGTGTAGAAACCTTCTTGTTATTGTGTAGAAACCTTCTTGTTATTGTGTAGAAACCTTCTTGCTACGTGTAGAAACCTTCTTGCTTTGTGTAAGAACCTTCTTCTTATTGTGTAGAAACCTTCTTGTCATTGTGCAGAAACCGTCTGGTTATTGTGCAGAAACATTCTTGTTTCTGTGTAGAAACATTCTGGTTATTGTGTAGAAACCTTCTGGTTATTGTGTAGAAACCTTCTTGTCATTGTGCAGAAACCTTTTTGTCATTGTGCAGAAACCGCCCTATAAGTGCATGTGGAGAATCATGGATCCATCCGGATCTGAAGGAAAGCTTTACTCCTACGTCGACCCTGCCCTCCTGCCCAGCACCTCAGCCTGGGAGGTTCCACGGGACAGCGTCATCCTTGGTAAAACCCTGCTTTGGTGAAGCCTCGTTAACCAATAACCCTAACCCCTAACCCTAGACATGGTTTTGGTGAAGCCTCGTTAACCCTAAAACGTAACCCTAACCCTAACCCCAAACCCTAAACCCTAGACATGGTTGTGGTGAAACCTTACTAACCCTAACCCTAACCCTAAACCCTAGACAATCTTGTGATGAAACCTTGCTTACCCTAACCCTAAATCCTAAACCCTAGGCAAGGTTTTGGTAAAACCTTGCTAACCCTAAACCCTAAACCCTAAACCCTAAACCCTAAACCCTAGGCAAGGTTGTGGTGAAACTTTGCTAGCCCTAACCCTAACCCTAAACCCTAGACACTGTTGTGGTGAAGCCTAGCTAAGCCTCTCCCTTGACCCTGGACATGATTGTGGTGAAGCCTAGCTAACCCTTAACCCTAAACCCTAAACCCTGGACATGGTCTGACAGTCTGTCTGGCTGCCTGTCTGTCTGCAGGGTCTCCGCTGGGTGCAGGGGGGTTCGGTCAGATCGTCGAAGCCTCGGTGACCGGCTGGTCTGACTGCAGCACCAGGGTGGCCGTGAAGATGCTGAAACGTACGTGAAATACCCGTCTGTCTGTCTGCCTGTCTGAACGTCTGTTGATTTGCATGGCTGTCTATTTGTTAGTCTTCCTGTCTAGCTGTCTGTCTGCCTGTCTTTTGGTCTTCCCTTCCCGTATGTCGGCCTGTTCGTTGGCCTAGCTTTCTGTCTGTCTAGCTGTCTATCTGTCTGTCTTTTGGTTTGCCCGTCCTGCCTTTTGTTCTCTCCGTTGGTATAGATTTCTTTCTGTCTTTCTCTCAGTTGGGCTAGCAGTCTGTCTATCTAGCTGTCTTTGTCTGCCTTTCTTTGTGAACGTAGTTGGCAGTTTTTGGTTGCTAGGCAGAGATGCAACACCTTAACATGTGTTACATAACACTTTGTGTAACATGATACTAGGTAATAATACTTGTAACTTTTGTAATATAACACTTTTTGTGTAATATGTGTGATGTGTAATTGCACTGTCTGACCAGCAGGGCGCAGCGCTGAGTCCTCTCTGATGTCGGAGGCCAAGGTTCTCGGAGTGCTGGGGCCTCATCTGAACATCACCAACCTGCTGGGGGTCTGTGGTCCCCCAGGTACCTCTACTCTACTAGATAGATCATATGTATTCGAGTGAATATCCGTCATTTAGTATAAATATATAGGATATATCATACATTACTATAGGTAGCGTCAGTTATATGTATTATATATTACTATTAGTAGTATTTGTAATTATGCGTAATATAGTTGGTTATTATGACAGCATGACTCATTATACAGTATATGACTAGTAGTAGTTTTAGTAATTATATATGTATGTATTCTGCATAACCTCCCTCCTTATCCCCTCCTCCCTTACCCTCCTAAAAACACCCCTCTTACGCACCTATTGTAGGTTATACGTCCTTGCACCTATTGTAGGTTATACGTCCTAGCACCTATTGTAGGTTATACGTCCTAGCACCTATTGTAGGTTATACGTCCTAGCACCTATTGTAGGTTATACGTCCTAGCACCTATTGTACCTCTACATGCTTATTGGCATGTCTGTCTGTCCGTCTGTTTGTCTGTCTGTATATTCCTAGGTTCCTTCTTCCTGATAACTGAGTTGTGTGGTCACGGTGACCTGCTTGACTACCTGCACCGTCACAAGCACAGCTTACTGACCGACGAAGTCCCACACCTGGACAAAAGGTAGAATCACCTAGGCAACGGGTAGAATCACCTGGGCAACGGGTAGAGTCACCTAGACAACAGGTAGCATCACCTAGACAACAGGTAGAATCATCTAGACAACATGTAGAATTACCTAGACAACGGGTAGAATCACCAAGACAACGGGTAGAATCACCTAGGCAACGGGTAGAATCACCACGACAACGGGTAGAATCACCTAGACAACGGGTAGAATCACCTAGACAACACGTAGATTACCTAGACAACGGGTAGAATCACCAGGACAACAGGTAGAATCACCTAGACAACGGGTAGAATCACCAGGACAAAAGGTCAGGGTTAGTGAGTTAACCTCATGGTCAGGGTTACTTTAGGGTTAGTTAGTTAACCTCATGGTTGGGGTTAGGTAACCTCATGGTCAGGGTTAGGTAACCTCATGGTCAGTGTTAGGTAACCTCATGGTCAGGGTTAGGTAACCTCATGGCAAGGGTTAGTTGAGATTAATAGAGCCACAGCAAAATGATGCAATGATCAAGATGAGATGACTGTCTGTCTGTCTGTCTGTCTGTCCGTCTGTCTGTCTGTCTGTCTGTCTGTCTGTCTGTCTGTCTGTCCGTCTGTCCGTCTGTCCGTCTGTGCGTCGGCCTGCCTGTTCTCCTAGTGAGGCCGTAGAGGGAGGTTATATGGACATGATGAATGGAGATGCTCAGTGTGTTGCCATGGAGACGCTTGGCGATCCATCCCACCCTGAACTCAACCCGAGCCCTGAGGACCCGCTGTGTGGTACCGTGACATATACAATATTATATATACACATAAAACACACCTATACCGCATAGATATATAGAACCAGACTGGGTAGCCCCGCCCCCATTCTGCCGGCGATTTGAGTTCGCCCTGCGGAAGGGTCTGGAGAAGAGCAACACATTTCTTTCTAGTTTCGATACGTTTTTGCGAGAGCCAATCACCAAGCTGGCTTTTCCCCCCCTGGCACGCTATTGGCTGGTTTAACACAATGACGACAGGGAAGCGACGGCAAGCAGCCAATTGCGTACAGAGTCAGTAGAACTGGGCCCGTTGAGGTTGATCACGCCTCTTGTGCTGAAGAAAATGACAACAGCTTCCCCAGACCAACGTGCAATCTACCATTGAGCTTGGTCTGGCAATAGCCAGGCTAATGTAGAACCTCACCTAGACCTCACCTAGCCTAATGTTATCTACATCATATAATACGTATCTATAATATAGATAACTGTACCTATGTAACCTAGCCTAATGTTATCTACATCATATAATACGTATCTATAATATAGATAACTGTACCTATGTAACCTAGCCTAATGTTATCCACATCATATAATACGTATCTATAATATAGATAACCGTACCTACATAACCTAGCCTAATGTTATCTACAGCAGTGGTGCATGGGGGAATAGATGCTAGGTGATGGATGTATTTTGTGCATCAGCTCTCTCCTCTCTCTCCAGGGGATGCTGATCCTGGTCGTCATGGTGACTCCTCTAGCCTCACCCTTCAGGACCTCATCAGTTTCAGCCACCAGGTGGCCGAGGCCATGACCTTCCTGTCCTCCAAGAACGTAGGTCCCTTCTTATGTCTCCTTCCTCTAGCATCCTTCTAATGTCTCCTTCCTCCCACATCCTAGGACCCTTCTCATGTCTCTTTCCTCTAGCATCCTAGGAACCTTCTCATGTCACATCCTCTAACATCCACAAACCTTTCTCCTGTTTCCTTCCTCTATTTTTACAGCGAAACACCGTACTTGTACAGAGTGATCACTGTGTGTGTGTGTGTGTGTGTGTGTGTGTGTGTGTGTGTGTGTGTGTGTGTGTGTGTGTGTGTGTGTGTGTGTGTGTGTGTGTGTGTGTAGTGTGTCCATAGGGACCTAGCAGCCAGGAATGTGTTGGTGTGTGGGGGGGGGCTGGTGAAGGTGGGAGACTGGCGTCTGTCACATGACCTCCACAAGGATCCAAGCTACGTCGCCCGCGGAAACGTGAGTCAGAAGCTCCCATCGATCTGATCTGTAGCCATGTAAAGGGGAGGAGTGTGTGTGTGTGTGTGTGTGTGTGTGTGTGTGTGTGTGTGTGTGTGTGTGTGTGTGCGTGTGTGTGTGTGAAATTGTGTGTGTACGTGTAATTATGTGTGTGTGTGTGTGTGTGTGTGTCTGTTGGTGCGTGTGCGCATGTGTGTATGTTTTTAATTGTGTGTGTGTAGTTGTGTATGTGCGTGTGTGTAATTGGGTAATTGTTTGTTTTATAATTGTGTATTTGTGTGTTTGTAATTGTGTAACCGTGTTTGTAATTGTGTGTGCGCGTGCGTGCCTGTGTGTGTGTGTGTGTGTGTGTGTGTGTGTGTGTGTGTGTGTGTGCGTGTGTGTGTGTGCAGTGCTACCTGCCAGTGAAGTGGATGTCTCCAGAGAGCATCTTCCAGAGCGTTTACACCACGCAGAGCGACGTCTGGTCCTACGGAGTTCTGCTGTGGGAGATCTTCTCTCTGGGTACTCTGACTACTACCGTACTGTAGGCGATATAGTATGTAGTATACACTACTACTATATACAGTGGTATATAGTATTGCTAGGGTATATACATACTAGTCCTATATCTATAAACTCTCGGGACTACTTGTAACATAGTTTATATAATATATTGTATATGCTAGTACTACAATATACAGTAGTATATAGTAGTACTATACACATTAGTCCTATAGTTAACATGGTAATATCTATCTATCTAACCAACTCATTTCTATTTATAAACTCTGGGGACTACTTTTACCATAGTTTATATAATATGAAGTATACTTGTATTACAATATATAGTAGTATATATAAGTACTATACATGCTAGTCCTATTGTATACATGTATATTATGGTTACTACTAATAGCATAGTGTATATAATGTATACTATATACAGAACTATTAAAGTAACCTCACCTAACGTTATCTAGAACAGTAGATCATCGAGGAATTACTGGATCCAAGTGTATAGATTGTCTGGTAGGCAGTATAGATCTATAAATGGACACACGGTAGGTGTGTCTACAATGAGCCCTGTATAACTGTATGAACGTCGCCTTCTAAGGGGAGGCTCCGTACGCAGACCGGAGCTCCACCAACAAGCTGTGTTCAGCCCTGAAGACCGGATACCGCATGGCCAGACCCAAACAGGCTTCCCAGGACCTGTAAGCATCGGACCCTAGCAATATCATCCAACCCCTAACCCCCTTACCCCATCACCGAACCCCATAACCCCTATCCTTGAACCCCTAACCCTAACCTCAAACCCCTGTAACAACCTAACCCATAAACCCATCACCCCTAAATCTAACACCAAACACCCGTACCCTAACCCCAATGTAACTAGGCCCACATCACCATGACAACCACAATGTAACTAGGCCCACAACCTCACGACAACCACATGTCACCAGGACCACATCACCATGACAACCACCATGTCACCAGGACCACATCACCATGACAACCACCATGTCACCAGGACCACATTGACATGACAACCACCATGTCACCAGGACCACATCACCATGACAACCACCATGTTACTAGGCCCTGCAACCCCCTATGTTTTTACTGAGATGTGTGTGTGTGTGTGTGTGTGTGTGTGTGTGTGTGTGTGTGTGTGTGTGTGTGTGTGTGTGTGTGTGTGTGTGTGTGTGTGTGTGTGTGTGTGTGTGTGTGTGTGTGTGTGTGTGTCACGTGTGCTGTGGGTGTGTCAACAGATACCAGCTGATGATTGGCTGTTGGAAGGCGGAGCCAACCTCCAGACTCTCTTTTACTTCTTTAGCCGTTGCTACTGGCAACGTGCTGGACCACGCCCACAAACAGGTCTCCATGATCTGATTACGTCTCCTAAAAAATGTTTGATTGTAGGACAATATGTATTTACAACTGATCATATGATGTTACGATATCTCCAGAGTGCAGACAGAGTGCAATGACATTGGTTATTCAAACAGCTTCTGGTTGGTTCTCACTGGTTTAAAACGCTTTTGGTTGATTCGAACTGGTTCAACCAGCTGAGTCTTGGTGTTTCCTGATGTGTATTGTGTGGTGTTGTATCATGTGTTGTGTGTTGTCATGGTGTCTGTTGTGTTAGGGTGTGTATCATGTAACGGTGTGTTCTGTTGTTGCAGCTGTACTCCCAGCTGAAGCAGAACTTCCTGAGTGGAGAGAACACAGCGATAACCAGATCAAGAGCCGCCAGGACCGACAAACAGCCTGGTAACCTAGGTAACGCACTTACCCTGTCATTCAGACAGCCTGGTAACCTAGGTAACGCACTTACCCTGTCATTCAGACAGCCTGGTAACCTAGGTAACGCACTTACCCTGTCATTCAGACAGCCTGGTAACCCAGGTAACACACTTACCCTGTCATTCAGACAGCCTGGTAACCCAGGTAACACACTTACCCTGTCATGCAGACAGCCTGGTTACCTAGGTAACACACTTACCCTGTCATTTAGACAGCCAAGTAACCTAGGTAACGCACTTACCCTGTCATGCAGACAGCCTGGTATCCTAGGTAACGCACTAACCCCGTCATTCAGACAGCCCGGTTACCTAGGTTACGCTCTCACCCTCCGCCCGTCCCTCTCCCCCTACAGAGGACCACCCCCCTGAGGTTTTGGTCGACCGAACACGTACAGAGCTCCCGGAGGCTGGCTCCTCCCACAGCTACCTGGTCACCGTGGAAACCAGTGCCCGGGTGCAGGCAGGTCCTGAACACCTCCAAACCCCGTGAGTATGTGCAGTATAAAGTATTGTGTTTTAAAAGTAGTATAGTGGCACAATATGTATATAGTGCCTAGTACAATACTAGATAATACAGCATATGAATATACTATACTAGATAGTATCGCATATATACAATACTATGTGGTATGGTATATGTATGTGCTATACAGTATAGCACATACATATACTGTAGTAGATAGTATATTTACTATACTGTTTAGGGTGGTGTAGGTTTGGGTGGGGCAGCTTAGTGTAGGGTTTGGAAGTTTCGGCTGATGTAGTTTAGAGTCGGTAGGGCGGTGTAGTAGGGTTAGTAGGTTTGGGTGGAGGTAGTTTAGAGTCAGTAGTGTAGGGTTATGGCGCATTTCCACCAGAGGGTGCGGGTCGGTTCGGTGAGGCTTGGTGGAGTAGTGAAGGTGCGGTTCGTGTTCCTGAATCCTTGGACGCCAGCCGTCCGAGTTGCACTTTTGATGTCATTTCCGGTCTCGGAGCATTTATAGCGTTCCTGTTCGTCTTTGTGATTGTGTCATGCAATTGGCTAGTCGTTCAATTTTGTTAGCTACATTAGCCTCTTCAGAAAACCAGCACGAAAACAAACAACACAACTTTACATTGTATTGCACGCACAGCAAGACCATGCAATGTATGAATTGGGGACCAGAATAAAGTAGCAATGTAATCAAGTTTGTAAGAGCATTTAAAAGCGACCTACGTGGTACAAATACAAAGAAAATAAATCTCTTCATGGGCGCAGCCATTTTGCTGAGAGCGTCATCACTGCTCTCGGTCTACTCTCAGAATTCCGAAAGATGAAGACAAAAAGGGGGCCTGCCTCCGAGAAATGCCGCAAGAAAGCTGGGAGGTCTTCGACTTTCGACTCGGAAGTCTGGCGTCCGAGGATTGAGGAACACAACATCATTACCCCAACGGCTGAGTACTGCTTGACGAGTACAGCTCAATACGGCTCGGTCTGGGTCAAGCCCACTTTTGGCGTTGAAAACGTGATCCGTGCCACACCTTAGCGAACTGAACCGACTCGCACCCTCCGGTGGAAACGCACCATTAGTAGGTTTGGGTGGAGGTAGTTTAGAGTCAGTAGGCTAGTCTAGGGTTGGTAGATTCGATTAGGAGTGGGAGTTAGTAGGGTAGTGCAGGGTTAGTAGATTCGGTTAGGAGTAGGAGGTATTAGGGTTCTTTTCTCCTTCTGTTCTCCTCCACTTCCTGTCTTAAGGAGGAACAGAGAATAGCACACAAGTGCTGTCAGCAATTTGAACTAAAATTCAGAGATAGAGAGAGAAGTTAGTTAACTTGAATATCAGAGTTAAAGAGAAGTAAGTTATAATAAGAGTTATGTAGAGTTATGGTTAAAGGAATTTAAATTGTAGAGAGGATTAGTGTTAGGGTTACAGTTGAACTAAAATATACTAGAAATTAACCTTACAACACATTACCCTTAAAGCAGGGTAGAAACATTCACATTAAGAATATCATTATGCAACACAGCAGATTAGATACATTCAAATTTCTAAACATTCTCATGAATTCATTCACTGAGGTAGTACAGCCATTGCATATAGAAGTGTGGCGCAATAGTAATTTCATCATGTGTTCATCTGATATCATGTATTCATCCTCAGCCTGGCTGTTATTGAGGCCGCTCCAGAATCCCACGATGACTCAATGGTGGAACAAACATCAGACCTGATGGATGCAAGATAAGAGTCCCCCTGGTACATATCTTATCTACTTCAAGATAAGAGTCGCCCTAGGACATATCTCATCTACTTCAAGATAAGAGTCTCCCTGGTACATATCTCATCTACTTCAAGATAAGAGTCCCCCTAGTACAAATCTCATCTACTTCAAGATAAGAGTCCCCCTAATTAATAACTCATATTCTTCAAGATAAGAGTCCCCCTAATTAATAACTCATATTCTTCAAGATAAGAGTCCCCCTAATTAATAACTCATATACTTCAAGATAAAAGTTCTGCTAAATCGGAATAAAGAACATATACTACAAGATAAGAGTTCTCCTGAACCTGAATAAAGAACATATACTACAAGACAAGAGTCCTCATGAATTACCATCATTGTTATCATTGTTGTTTTATTATTATGATAACTATCATCATCTTTGTTATGTATATCATGTTATGTTATCAAGTAATGTGCTTTATAATATTGTTTTGAGTTGTATTATAATTGTTTGAGCTGTATGGTAACATGTTTGGAGTTTATGAATGATAACATGAGTTATGGTTAAATAATGAGATATTGAAAGCTATCTACATAATTATGATAATGTATGTTAGGGTTAGCTGATATCTAAATGATAAATAAATATCATAAACGATAATATAAGGTTTGGGTTGATGATAATTATGTTTGCATGCCACTTGTTATAGTTTACTGAAAATTAAAAAAAAAATGTAATCAAAACACAGTGTGATAAACACACAGACAAAAACACATGTATACACATATATATATATGCAAACATACTATATACATACACACATATATAAACATATGTTAATGTATGTACTTATATACATACATATAGATAGATAGATAGATAGATAGATAGATAGATAGATAGATAGATAGATAGATAGATAGATAGATAGATAGATAGATAGATAGATAGATAGATAGATAGATAGATAGATAGAAATGTATTGTCCCCTTGGCGAAATTGTTCTCAGTCAATAGACAGATACACATGAGCGTTAACCACAACAACAACATAAAAACAAAATACATAGCTACAGAAAGGGAGGGAGAGAAAAAAGAAGGAAAGAGAGGGGTTTGCACACAGAGGAAGTAGTGAGGAGAAGCAGATAGTAACAAGGAGCGAGAAGAATTGAGTAACAGAGTTTGTGGAGTTTAGAAGAGAGAACATCGTCACAAACAGATCTCCGTAGGGGACCGATGCAGCCGTTCCTTCAGTATGTGCTGTTCTTCATGGTGGTTTACACCTTTGCAAAAGGTAATGATCAACCATTTCAATTGTTTTATTGACATTTTTATTGATGTATGAATGTGTTATTTGAGGATATATTTTCGGTAGAATGCTCTTCATTATTATCTTGTGGTAGGCTAAGAATGGTGACAGTGCTGCTGGTTTCTACTGATGATAAAACATCCAATCTCTTTATCTTTCTATCTTCCAATTTAAACCATGAGATAAAGTTAGTTAGCGTGGACTTCTGGTCAATCGTAACATCAGCGACAGTTGGTTTGCCCTAAGTTACTGTACAACCAATGCTTTAACATCTGATAGAATATTATAATATATTACATTATTATTAGAGCTGTCAAGCGATTTAAATATTTAATCGTGATTAATCGCATTAATGTCATAGTTAACTCATGATTAATCGCGTTTAATCGCAAATTATTTTTCTATGCTAAATATCCCTTGATTTTTTTGTCCCATAATTCTTCTCATTTTAATTCTCTTATCAACATGGTGAAGTGCATCGGCTTGCCTTGTGCAAATGATTTTTTATTGATAACAAAATTGGCATATACTGATCAAAACAGGACGATACAAAAAAAGAGCCTATAGTGCAATTAAACGACTGCTTTGAACAAATGTCATTTGAACATAGCAGTCAGGCTACTGCTTCTATGTTTTGAGCCAAAGAAAAAAAAATATATATATTTTTTAAATAAAACAATTGCGTTAATCGCGCGATAATTTTTTTAACGCCGTTAAAATTGGTTCGGGTTAACGCCGTTAATAACGCGTTTAACTGACAGCTCTAATTATTATATATAATATATTCTAGAACTCAAGAGGTCTTGAACACGATAGAACCAACCGAGTACCGACCCAAAAGAACCAGCCTAATATAAAAGCAATATAATCAACCCAATAGAAACCCAATAGAATCCTCCCAATAGGAACACAACATAACCAACCCAATAGGAACCCAACAGAGCCAACACAATACAAACGCAATAGAAACCCAGTGAACAGTGAAAGAGGAAGAACTCCAGGGTTACTTAACAGACTTTACAGAAAGTCTGATTCAGCCGTTTCAGAGGATCCTTGTTCCCTGTCCTGAGAAGTGTCTGGTGAAATACACAAACAACCACGTACCAGAATAGTACCATAGCATGGTGAAAGACAAGTTATAATAGTAGTACTGTAACAGAACCCCTATTCTAATCAACAATGAAACAATCAAGTAAGTTTCCTCCTACAAGTATTTGGGAGTATGGATAGATCACATGTTATCCTGGAAAGACCATGTAGAATTCGTCTGCAAGAGAAAAAAAACAGAGGATATGCTTTTCAAACGCCTCAGATCATTTTGGGCGAGCAGTCGAATTCTTCATTCATTCTTCACCTCAGCAGCCATGTCTTAAACGGAGAATACAAACTGTTACCATCAAAGTGCAGATTCAGAATACCCCAGTTTAACAGAATCAAACTGAAACACTCCTATCTTCAATCCACACGATCAACATTGAATCAATCTCTAGATCAGGGAGAAGGTGAAGGGACTTTTATGTTTACGTCTTGTGATTCTATGTGATTGTGTTTTTCTGTTTTCTGTTTGTGGTGTGTGACGTAATGCCCTACAATGTACACTATATGGACAATTGATGTTACATGTATGTGTTGAACCACAATGGAGCAACTAAATGGAAGCAATGTACGTTGGGAGCCCAAGGGCAAAGTGATGGGTCTGTGAACGGAAGTCTGGGTGATGAGTGGGTTGAACGACGCCGTCGTCATGAGCGGAACCTTCCGAGAGTTTCAGTTGACACGCCCTGAAAGTTTTTTCCTTCATTGCTTTATTCATCTCTTGGACGACCGTTGTCCTGCCTGTTTAGACAGAAAAAAATCTCTCCTTGCATCACAATCTCACAACAATTAGCAATTCATGTTTTGAGGAGAGATTGAAGGCTTGCAAGGGATGCTGCAAACAATCAAAGATACAATCAATATTGGAGTTAAGTGGAAAAAAAACGTACAGCAATACTAACTGGTTACTTTGAAAAAGTACTGCCGGGCTAGTAGGTTACCCCAGAGTAAAGAGAGTATATCTCCAAAATGCTAGAGCTGGAATGTGTAATCTTGGTACCAAAATAATCTCAATGTGGATACTGCTTGGTTAGAGTGAATAAAGCTGGAACATTGCTGATCATTTTGACACTTGACCTCTCTATTGAAAGATCAAGGCGCCAGATGACGATAAAGAACCAGTTCTGATAAAACTAATAACTATTTCTTATAACTATTAACTATTTCCTATGAACCCATTCCTAGTTAAGATACATTGATTGTTAACACCATGTTTAGTTGCAAAATGGTGTCCATAAACTTGATTATCCGTTTATGGTGGTTTTATGACAACAAACCCAAGTTGAACTTGATAAATATCGCTATTGTTCTACTGTTGCTCTCTTTGATACGTTTAAACATCTTTGCAATTCGGGAACTTCGGGTCATTTTGGGATGAAGAGGGAGATAGGGAGAAAGGAAAAATAGTATTAAAAGCTAGGATATATTAAAAGTACTGCATGCCCATTGGGATATCTTAAAACTAACTGCATCTCCATCTCTGTTATGGTAATAGAAATAGTATAGTTATGATCATAGTCTGTTATAGTTATTATGTAGCCATGGTTATCAATTAGTTATGGTTCTGTAAAAGTTAGTTCTAGTTTTAGTAAAGTCTTGTTCTCTCCACAGAAACGCCCTCCATGACTCTGAACTCCAGGCTTTACCCGAATGGGTCGGAGGTCGAGTTGGCAGCTGGTTCCTCCTTCACCCTGTATTGTCATGGTAACGGTTCCGCCGGAGGCTGGTCCAGCTCCGCCTTCTCGCTGCGTTTGATAGACTCCTTGGGCCCCAGCCTGGAGGTCGGACGCTCAAAACCCCGACACACGGGCACCTACCGCTGTGGGGACGCCTGGATCCACCTCTACGTCAGAGGTCAGACCCTAACCTGAACCTGCTAACCCCAGACCTGCTAACCCTAAACCTACTTACTCTGAACCTGTTATCCCACCTTAACCTAAACATACTAACCCTGAACCCACTAACCCTAAACTACCAACCCTAAACCTACTAACCCTAAACTACTAACCCTGAACCTACTAACCCTAAACTACTAACCCTGAACCTGCTAACCCTAAACCTACTAACCCTAAACTACTAACCCTAAACCTACTAACCCTAAACTACTAACCCTAAACCACTAACCCTAAACCTAATTACCCTAAACCTATTAACCCTAAACCTACTTACCCTAAACTACTAACCCTAAACCACTAACCCTAAACCTATTTACCCTAAACCTACTAACCCTAAACCTACTAACCCTAAACCTACTAACCCTAAACCACTAACCCTAAACCTACTTACCCTAAACCTATTAACCTAAACCTACTTACCCTAAACTACTAACCCTAAACCACTAACCCTAAACCTACTTACCCTAAACCTACTAACCCTAAACCTACTAACCCTAAACCTACTAACCCTAAACTACTAACCCTAAACTACTAACCCTAAACCTACTAACCCTAAACCTACTAACCCTAAACCACTAACCCTAAACCTACTTGCCCTAAACCTACTAACTCTAAACCTACTACCTACTAAACCTACTAACCTTAAACCTACTTACCCTAAACCTGCCTGTCTGCTTACCTTTCTGTCTGTCTGTCTCCCTCAGACTCAGCCAATCCTGCCAGTGCGTTCGAGGTTCCCAAACGAATATCGAACGTGGAGGAAGGGCGCGACTTCCTGTTGGAGTGCTTGCTGACCGACCCGTCCTTCAGCCAGCTGACGCTCCGGCGAGAGCGAGAGCCGGGCGGGCTGCCCCTGGGCATGGTGGTGACCTTTGACCCCCAGCGAGGCGCTCTGATCCGGAGCGTAAGGCCGGCCTTCAGTGGGAGTTACGTCTGCTCTGCTCAGAAGGATGGCCAAGAGTTCACCTCCAAGCCTTTATACCTGGTGGTCACTGGTAAGCATTCCTACTTACTAATACCTACTAATAACACTACTTAACGATGCCCTTATCAACCACTAGTACATTTACATTAATGTATAGGGTATTTAGCAGACGCTTTTATCCAGGGCAACTTACAATACGTACATTTTTCAGAAGAAAGATAAAACTACATATATCGCTGTTGGTACCGTAAGGATGTTCATAGAAACAAGGGCCTGGACTTACAATTTCTAGGTTTTGCAAGTGCAAGGACGTACAACGTCAAATAGGTGTGTAAGAGGGGTGTTTTTAGGAGAGTAAGGGAGGTGGAGGGGTAAGGGGTGAGGCTATGCAGGAGTCCGAGTGAACTCTGAACTGGTGAGCCTTGAGTCTCTTGGGGAGGCTGATGAGCGACTCTGCAGTCCTGTCGTCGGCAGGGAGTTCGTTCCACTATTGCGGTGCCGAAAAACAGAGAAGAGTTGTGACTTTCAATGGATTCATTACTATCTGACCTTATAATACTATTGTCTGTCTGTCTGTCTGTCTGTCTGTCTGTCTGTCTGTCTGTCTGTCTGTCTGTCTGTCTGTCTGTCTGTCTGTCTCCACTAGGGTTGCGTGATCTACCCGTCGTCTCCATAGGTCAGGATTCTTTTATTCGTGTCGTGGGAGAGAGTTTGGAGATAACCTGTCTCACAACCAACCTTGATCACGGAGTCTCTGTTACCTGGACACACACGCACCTACAGGTAGACACACACCTGGAGACATAGACACCTACAGGTAGACACACACCTGGAGACATAGTCACCTACAGGTAGACACACACCTGGACACACACACACACAAACATACGCCTACAGGTACACACACACAGGAAGACACAAACACACATACCTCATTAAGGTATAAACACGCAACCACACACACACACACACAAACATACGCCTCCAGGTACACACACACAGAAACACAGAAACACACATACCTCATTAAGGTATAAACACGCAACCACACACACACACACACAAACATACGCCTACAGGTACACGCGCACACACACACACACACACACACCTACACCCACACACGCAAACCTCCTGAATGTGGTGGTGAGCTGATACTGTGCGTGCAGGGGCTGGCCCTGACGGAGGGACAGAAGTATAAGGACGAGACGTTATACAAGAACCTCACGCTCACACTGCCCGCGGTCCAGGGGCGGCACAGCGGTCGCTTCACCTGCACGGCCAAAAACCAGGCTGGCGTCGCCACGGCAACCGCCAACCTGACTGTCGTCGGTGAGACACAGTCACTTTATGTATAATTCATGTATCATTTTTTTTTATAGGTCACCTTTGATATATTTGTGGTCTATGGTTCCTCCCAGACGCTCCTTACCTGAGGGTCTACCTCCTGCCTGTTCGGCAGGCTAACGTTAGCACCGCGCAGATGACTGTGAGGCTGGTGGCGGATGCTAGCGCTAACTCGACCTTTAGCCCCGGCGGCGCTAACGGTAGCGCGGGGGAGGCGCCTAGCGTGGTGGAGGCGTGGGAGGGGCGGGACGTGAGGCTGGCCTTCCTGACGGAGGCGTACCCTCCACTGCGGCACCATCAGTGGGACACACCCTGGCTGAATAACACCTCGCTCCAGGAGAGCACCATCAGCCAGCCCGACAGGTGAGAGCCACTTTCCACCAGAACACAGCACCTCCTACTGCCACAGTGTGGGTCTGTTCAGCACCTCCTACTGTATCAGTGTGGGTCTGTTCAGCACCTCCTACTGTAACAGTGTTGGTCTGGTCAGCACCTCCTACTGTAACAGTGTGGGTCTGTTCAGCACCTCCTACTGCCACAGTGTGGGTCTGTTCAGCACCTCCTACTGCCACAGTGTCGGTCTGTTCAGCACCTCCTACTGCCACAGTGTTGGTCTGTTCAGCACCTCCTACTGCCACAGTGTTGGTCTGTTCAGCACCTCCTACTGTAACAGTGTTGGTCTGTTCAGCACCTCCTACTGCCACAGTGTGGGTCTGTTCAGCACCTCCTACTGCCACAGTGTTGGTCTGTTCAGCACCTCCTACTGCCACAGTGTTGGTCTGTTCAGCACCTCCTACTGTAACAGTGTTGGTCTGTTCAGCACCTCCTACTGTAACAGTGTTGGTCTGGTCAGCACCTCCTACTGCCACAGTGTTGGTCTGTTCAGCACCTCCTACTGCCAGAGTGTGGGTCTGTTCAGCACCTCCTACTGTAACAGTGTTGGTCTGTTCAGCACCTCCTACTGTAACAGTGTGGGTCTGTTCAGCACCTCCTACTGTAACAGTGTGGGTCTGTTCAGCACCTCCTACTGTAACAGTGTTGGTCTGTTCAGCACCTCCTACTGTAACAGTGTTGGTCTGTTCAGCACCTCCTACTGTAACAGTGTTGGTCTGTACAGCACCTCCTACTGCCACAGTGTGGGTCTGTTCAGAACCTCCTACTGTATCAGTGTGGGTCTGTTCAGCACCTCCTACTGCCACAGTGTGGGTCTGTTCAGCACCTCCTACTGTATCAGTGTGGGTCTGTTCAGCACCTCCTACTGTAACATTGTTGGTCTGTTCAGCACCTCCTACTGCCACAGTGTTAGTCTGTTCAGCACCTCCTACTGTAAAAGTGTTGGTCTGGTCAGCACCTCCTACTGCCACAGTGTTGGTCTGTTCAGCACCTCCTACTGTAACAGTGTTGGTCTGTTCAGCACCTCCTACTGTATCAGTGTTGGTCTGGTCAGCACCTCCTACTGTAACAGTGTTAGTCTGTTCAGCACCTCCTACTGTAACAGTGTGGGTCTGGTCAGCACCTCCTACTGTAACAGTGTTGGTCTGGTCAGCACCTCCTACTGTAACAGTGTTGGTCTGTTCAGCACCTCCTACTGTAACAGTGTGGGTCTGTTCAGCACCTCCTACTGTAACAGTGTGGGTCTGGTCAGCATCTCCTACTGCCACAGTGTTAGTCTGTTCAGCACCTCCTACTGTAACAGTGTTGGTCTGTTCAGCACCTCCTACTGTAACAGTGTGGGTCTGTTCAGCACCTCCTACTGTAACAGTGTTGGTCTGTTCAGCACCTCCTACTGTAACAGTGTTGGTCTGTTCAGCACCTCCTACTGCCACAGTGTGGGTCTGTTCAGCACCTCCTACTGTAACAGTGTTGGTCTGTTCTCTGGTCAGCCTGTGGTGGGAGGCTGTGTGACTCAACGGTGATAATGTTGAGTCAGATAGTGATAATGTTTAGTCAGACAGTGATAATGTTAAGTCGGATAGTGATAATGTTTAATTTGTTATATGTTCGATTGTGATAATGTTTAGTCAGATAGTGATAATGTTTAGATAGTGATGATGTTTGTTTTGGGTGTTTCTTGTAGGTTGGAATCGTGGCTGCTTCTGAGAAAGGTTCGATTTGAAGACCGGGGGAAATACACATTCTTCTTCTCTTCTCTGGTTTCCAGCGGCAACCGTACCATCGATCTCCGGGTTTACAGTAAGACCGCCCCCTGCTGGCCACACCCTGATGATGAGGCTTGAAAAATGACATCATGATTCTCATTGGCTGGTATGTTTCAGGATCCCCTACCGCGGTGATCAAACCGAACGGGAATCAAACTCTCATCTGCTCCAGCTCAGGATATCCTCTGCCAGAACTCCACTGGTACAGATGTCCTTGGATCTCCGACACGTATGTATAATTACCACTAATTACGCAGTGACCAGCTGATACTTACTTACCACACTTACCAAATTTAATCTAACAGACATATTTTATGGTGCCTGTTGATCATTTCATTTTAATTAATAATCAATCTCATTGTTTGTTTATTCATTATGCTAGCGGTTCATACTCATATCCATTGAACGGATGATAATTTGATCTGATCTTGTTGCATGGCAGCTGTGGGGATCATCCCACATATCAGCTGTCAGAGGCCGACCAATCAGGAGAGACCAAGGAGCTGAATGGGGAAGTTCACAGGGAGCTGGCCTTGACGTTCAACGGTGGTAATGTGACAGTGGAGTGCGTGGCCAGAAGCAAAATGGGCGAGTCTCGTGTCCAGTACTACGTCCCTGGTAAGGCCCTGGTACAATACTGTATAAAGCAACTCTATAATACCACTGTAAAGTATCTGCTGCTTTAAACAGTGACTATGATACTACTGTATACAGTAACTATATAATACTACTGTAAAAAGTAACTATATAATGCTACTTTAAACAGTAACTATAATAATACTGTAAACCGTAACTATGATAATAATAAATAAATGAAATTTATACAGCGCTTAATATGGTACTCTAAGACACTTTACATATTGCCCTATCAAAACTATGTAAGACAGACTAGGAATAAAAGAAAAACAGAGGTTAAACATGAAGAATAAGGTGGGAGTTAGGTGGTGTTAGGTGGTGATACTACTGTATACTATATACTATTACTTTAAACTGTAACTATAATGCTACTTTAAACAGTAACTATAATAATAGTGTATACAGTTACTATATAATGCTACTGTAAACAGTAACTATGATACTACTGTATACTATACAATCAAAACAGTGATCATATTACTATAGACATATAATACGACTGTACACAGTTAGTATAATACTACTGTATACAGTAACTCTTTAATACTACTGTACACAGTAACAGACGTTACATATATATAAGGTATGAGAGACATTTAGATGAGATATAAAATGTTTTTTCCTCTCACACAGTTGTGGCCCTCCCTTCAAAGCAAGACAGTCCACCTTCCTTCTTCAACCCTATTCTGATTGGGTCCTCCAGTGCCGCTCTGCTCCTCCTCCTCCTCCTATTGGCTCTCCTCTACAAGTACAAACAGGTGAAGGAACACCTGCCGTGTAACGCCCTCTGACCTCCCCTTCCCCGATGACCCTGCCAACCCTCTGACCCCTGATGGTTCTCCTGCCCAGAAACCTCGCTATGAGATCCGCTGGAAGATCATTGACGTTAACCAGGGCAACGAGTACACCTTCATCGACCCCACCCAGCTGCCCTACAACGACATGAAGTGGGAGTTCCCCAGAGAGCAGCTACAGCTGGGTACAGCCTCACATCAGTACAGCTTTACACCGCACCTGGTACCGTTACATACAACACCTGGTACCAAAACCCCTGGTACCACAACCCCTGGTACCACAACACCTGGTACCACAACACCTGGTACCGTTACATACAACACCTGGTACCACACCACCTGGTACCACAACACCTGGTACCACAACACCTGGTACCGTTACATACAACACCTGGTACCACAACACCTGGTACCACAACACCTGGTACCACAACCCCTGGTACCACAACACCTGGTACCACAACACCTGGTACCGTTACATACAACACCTGGTTCCACAACACCTGGTACCACAACACCTGGTACCACAACACCAGGTACCACAACACCTGGTACCACAACACCTGGTACCACACATAGAACTCCTGGTACCACAACACCTGGTACCACAACGCCTGGTACCACACATAAAACACCTGGTACCGTTACATACAACACCTGGTACCACAACCCCTGGTACCACAACCCCTGGTACCACAACACCTGGTACCACAACACCTGGTACCACAACACCTGGTACCACAACCCCTGGTACCACAACACCTGGTACCACAACCCCTGGTACCACAACACCTAGTACCGTTACATACAACACCTGGTACCACAACACCTGGTACCACAACACCTGGTACCACAACACCTGGTACCACTTCACAATCAATAGAGCTACACGCAATACACAACATCTATATAAACATATAAATCTCTACAGATATATGTATGTTACATGTATATATGTAGACGTGTGTGTGTGTGTGTGTGTGTGTGTGTGTGTGTGTGTGTGTGTGTGTGTGTGTGTGTGTGTGTGTGTGTGTGTGTGTGTGTGTGTGTGTGTGTGTGTGTGTGTGTGTGTGTAGGCCTGGTGGTGGGGGCGGGGGCCTTTGGGAAAGTGGTGGAGGCCACAGCCTACGGACTGGGGGAGGAGGACAGCATCAAGAAAGTAGCGGTCAAGATGCTGAAACGTGAGTCTCTCTCTCTCTCTCTCTCTCTCTCTCTCTCTCTCTCTCTCTCTCTCTCTGTCTCTCTGTCTCCTTCTCTCTCTCTCTCTCTCTCTCTCTCTCTCTCTCTCTCTCTCTCTCTCTCTCTCTCTGTCTCTCTGTCTCCTTCTCTCTCTCTCTCTCTCTCTCTCTCTCTCTCTCTCTCTCTCTCTCTCTCTCTCTCTCTGTCTCTCTCTGTCTCTCTGTCTCTCTCTGTCTCTCTCTCTCTCTCTCTCTCTCTCTCTCTCTCTCTCTCTCTCTCTCTCTCTCTCTCTCTCTCTCTCTCTCTCTCTCTCTCTCTCTCTCTCTCTCTCTCTCTCTCTCTTTCTCATATCTGTGTCTGTCACGTGTATGTGTGTAAATATATAATGTTTGTATGTGTGTGTTGTGTCTGGCTGTGTCTGTAATAGCCAGCGCTCATTCAGAGGAAAGTGAGGCTCTGATGTCAGAATTGAAGATTCTAAGCCACCTTGGTTACCATGACAACATCGTCAACCTGCTGGGCGCCTGCACCCGCGGAGGTAACATCCCAAAATACATATATATGACATCATACATCTGTATATATATAACATCATACATATGTATATCTATGACATCATACATATATATGACATCATACATATGTATGACATCATACATGTGTATAGATATAACATCATACATATGTATATCTATGACATCATACATATATATGACATCATACATATGTATGACATCATACATGTGTATATATATAACATCATACATATGTATATATATGACATCATACATATATATGACATCATACATATATATAACATCATACATGTATATATATATGACATCATACATATATATGACATCATACATATGTATATTTATGACATCATATGTGTATATGACATCATACACATATTTACATTTACATTTTGGGCATTTTAGCAGACGCTTTTATCCAAAGCGATTAACAAAAAGTACATTTGTACATTTGATGATGTCATTTATATTTTTGAGGTCATATATATATTATACGTATACGTTTGTGTGTTTTTATGCAGTATGGGATAAAGTTACTCTTATATACCTCCTATATCCTACCGCCTGTATCCTCCCTCCTGTAGGTCCCATGCTGATGATCACAGAGTACTGTTACAACGGGGACCTCCTCAACTTTTTGCGTGGGCGGGCGTCCATCTCAGCCGAAGAGGGCTATAAAAACATGGAGGGAAGCAGTCGCAGGTCACTCCAGTCCCTACCCTCTAACTCTACCCTCTCTAACCATTAACTCCTGTCTCTGAATCCTAACGTGTGTGTGTGTGTGTGTGTGTGTGTGTGTGTGTGTGTGTGTGTGTGTGTGTGTGTGTGTGTGTGTGTGTGTGTGTGTGTGTGTGTGTGTGTGTGTGTGTGTGTGTGTGTGTGTTGGTGTTTAACAGTGACAGTGGAATCTCATGTTCTGAATACCAGGAAATGCAGCAAGGTACCCATCCTCACGGCCCACACACACTCCAAGGTAGCACACACACCGAAACACACACATACACACACACACACACACACACACACACACACACACACACACACACACACACACACACACACACACACACACACACACACACACACACACACTCACACTCACACGGACTTCAGGTATGACACACACGCAAACTTTCTGGTCAATTAAAGTAAGAACTGTTACAGTGTAGTTACAAGTAAGTAATGCTAGTGTATTTACACATGAAGTACAGTTACAGTGAAATTATACAAGTAAGTAAGGCCACAGTGAGACATTACAATAAGGAGACATTAACAATTCATTAACATCAGTTAAATTCCTAATAAGCAATAAAAAAGCATTTCATTCAAAGTAAACTAATGGTCTAGTTATCATTTACTCTGGTGCTCATGTAATTTAAGGTATTGTTACATTGAGTTGCAGAGGTTGAGGAGACCAACATTGAACCACATGTACGCGTGTACCTCTTACCTGTCAGGTGAGGAGGATGGTAGATTCAGTCTCCTGGATCTCTTCCAGTACTCCTACCAGGTGGCCCAAGGGATGGACTTCCTGTCATCAAGGAATGTAAGACACACACACACACACACACACACACACACACACACACACACACACGCACACACGCACACACGCACACACCACACACATTCTCTCACACACACACACACACACACACACACACACACACACACACACACACACACACACACACACACACACACACACACACACACACACACACACACACACACACACACCCACAACTTTATCTCCATCTGACCGGCTGTCTGTCCGTCTGTCTTTCTGTCCATGTGAAGTGTATCCACAGAGACGTTGCTGCCAGGAACGTGCTGCTGACTGAGTTCCGCGTGGCCAAGATCTGTGACTTTGGTCTGGCACGCGACATCACGGACGACGACAACTACATTATCAAGGGGAATGTGGGTCACATGCACGTCCACTCTCATCTCTTCTTCCGATTTCACCTGTACTCACTAACCGTAACTCATTTAATTTCCAATCTAATATCACCTAGTCCTACTAATCCTAATTTGGCATCTAATCGAAACAAATCGAATCTCATCTAATCAAATCTTTAATCGAATAGAATGTAACATATATTCTTTAATCAAATAACATTTGATCTTATCCTTGATTTAATATAATATAATGCAATATCTTATCTCATACCCTTTTGTCAAATCTCTAATTGTATTCTATCTCAATGTATCTCTGATCAAATCCCATCTAATTTATAAAAGAAGCCCATCCAATCAAACTCTAATTTTATTGCATTTTGATCTGATATCCAATCTAATTGCTTTTTATCTAATAAAATGTAATCCCGTCTAATCTACCGTCTAACGTAATCCAATCTAATCTAATCTGGAGAGTGCTGCTGGCTGCAGGGACCACATTGTTTTGTTGGCTCTTTCAACCAACTAAAGTAGCCTTTGGTTCTGACAGCGTGTTTCTCTCTGGATGTTTGGTGTTCCCAACAGGCCCGGCTGCCAGTGAAGTGGATGTCTCCAGAAAGCATCTTCCAGTGTGTTTACACCACGCAGAGCGACGTCTGGTCCTACGGAGTTCTGCTGTGGGAGATCTTCTCTCTGGGTACTGTTATCCATCCATCTATCTAACCAACCAACTCATTTCTATTTATAAAATCTGGGTACTACTAGTAACATAGTTCATATAATATGTACTTGTACTGAGCATAACCTCTTTATCTATAACCTCAGGTCTGTATCTGAGCTGTCAGTTAAACGAGTTATTAACGGCGTTAACGCAAACCAATTTTAACGGCGTTAAAAATTTATCGCGCGATTAACGCAATTGTTTTATTTAAAAAAAAAAAAAAAAAAAAATTTTTTTTTTTTCTTTGGCTCAAAACATAGAAGCAGTAGCCTGACTGCTATTTTCAAATGACATTTGTTCAAAGCAGTCGTTTAATTGCACTATAAGCTCTTTTTCTGTATCGTCCTGTTTTGATCAGTATATGCCAATGTTGTTATCAATAAAAAATAATTTGCACAAGGCAAGCCGATGCACTTCACCATGTTGATAAGATAATTAAAATGAGAACAATTATGGGACAAAAAAATCAAGGGATATTTAGCATAGAAAAATAATTTGCGATTAAACGCGATTAATCGTGAGTTAACTATGACATTAATGTGATTAATCACGATTAAATATTTTAATCGCTTGACAGCTCTAGTATCTATACATCATGTCTTTATCCATAACCTCATGTCTCTTTAACCTCATATCTCTAGAACCTCATATCTTTATCTAGAACCTCATATCTCTAAAACCTCATATCCCTAGAACCTCATATCTTTCTCTAGAACCTCATATCTCTAAAACCTCCCATCTCTTTAACCTCATTTCTTTATCTAGAACCTCATCTAGTCATCTAGTTTTTTGTACAAATTAGAAGGTTTAGTGAATCTTGGAGCACTCATGGAGTGCACCGAAGGTTTGAGTGTACCCCCTAACTCTAGAACCTCATATCTTTATCTAGAACTTTCTCAAGAACCTCATAACTTGAAAACCTCCTCTCTTTATCTCAAAACTCATTTCTCGAGAACCTCATATCTCCATCACCTCACCATGGGGGTCGTGTTGTCAAGGCCCGACTGTGTCTCCGTCTGTGCAGGTCAGAGTCCGTACCCCAACGTGGTCGTGGACGCTCACTTCTACAAGATGATCAAAGCCGGCCGGCACATGTCCAAGCCTGACTACGCCACTGCAGAGATGTAAAGAACTTTTTATCTTAATATTGTTCAATTAACTATGAATAATAATTATAGATCTGTTCTTCTGCTGAAGATCCAATAATCCTAATGTTCCTCTGGAGAGGTTTCCCAGAGATTGTCTGGATCTAACCAATGAGCTGCGACCCCTCCTCTCCCCCTCCTCTTTCCTCTCCAGATACCAGCTGATGATTGGCTGTTGGAATTTAGAGCCCACCCACAGACCAACATTTACTGAGATTGGCCAGTTGATTAAGAACCTCCTCTCCACCAATGAGGCACAGACACATCAAAATGACCCGGTAAGAGAGAAAACCAAGATGATTAATCATGCAGATGACAAATAATAGAAATTTCATTAATTTACTCATTTATATCCCTTAGCATTCAGACCTGAAAACTTAACTCATGTTGTGTCCCTTAGCGTTCAGACCTGGACACTTAACTCTGATGTGTCCCTTAACACTTAACTCTGATGCGTCCCTCAGAGTTCAGACCTGGACAGAGAGCAGGGTGTTAGGACAGCCGACCAAAGGCTCAAATCAGAGACTGAAGATGGCCCTCCACAAGGTAAGGGCTTGGTGAAACAGCTTCCGCAAGAGACTCAGGGCTCCCTGGTCCAGAGTTCACCTGGTCTCAGTTTAGGCCCAATCCCATTTCTTACCCCTTACCCTTACCCCTCTCCCTTGTTTTGAAGGGGTAAGGGGAAGGGGTAAGGGGAAGAAATGGGATTGGGCCTAAGGCCCAATCCCATTTCTTCCCCTTACCCCTTCCCCTTACCCCTTCCCCTTACCCCCCCCCCCCCTTGTTTTGAAGGGGTAAGGGGAAGGGGTAAGGGGTAGAAATGGGATTGGGCCATAGCCTCCTCCCTACCCCCCCACCGCCTCTCCACCTCCCTCACTCTCCTAACACCCCTCTCACGCACTTGTTGAATGTTGTAACTCCTGGCACAAAAATAGTACTTAGCATGGTGTAGCATTTTACCCCAGCTATCTTTGTTGTATACGGAGAATGGGTTCACCTAGCATCTGTAAGGCAGCTGGTTCTACGTACCTTACTGTACCAAAAGCGATATGTTGTTGTTTCTCTTTCTTCTGATAAATGTACTTTCGCTTTGGATAAAAGCATCTGCTAAATGCCCTAAAAGTAAATGTTAATGTAATGGAATGATAGAATAAGATATGTATAGTAATAACTTTGTATCTAAAATAATTATTCTTACAATAATATATAAACAGTATATTGCTAAAAATGGTCCTCTTGTAGTGTCCTTCCGAATGTCATCTTCTAGTGACCTCTTCTTGTTTCCTTTCCTAGTTTTCTCTCCTAGTGACCTCTCCTTGTTTCCTCTCCTAGACGTCTTTGAGGAGGCGGATCCTCTTTTGAGGACGAAGATGAGGAAGAACGTGTACCACTAATATGAAATTAATATATGATATGTATAAATGTGTTCTTATGCTACACATTATATACGATATATATTAACAGATCTGTTAATATACTATATATAACATAATATATAGTACATGATATAGTATACTTTATTATAGATACTATATGACAATGTCTGTTAATATAATGTATTATGTATAATACATGATATAATATATGATATACTTCTAAAAACTATTTTATACATACAATATCACCATGTCTGCTGAGAGAAACATTGTATACACTATATAATTATAATATATATTATACATAATATAGTCGACTATACTACAGTATAAACCATGTAACATTTTGCATACATTGCAATTATTTTGCATTATGACATTATACTACTATGTCATCTTTATTATATAGTAAAAACTTTTTTATTATTTAGGTAACATTCTGCATTATTCTGCTTGATTATTTTTATGTTTTTTTAGATGGATGTTTGAATTATAAGGTGATTTTGTGTTCAAATCATGATGAGAACATTATTTTAAATTGTCAATTTCTTAAATTAACTGATGATTATATTTACTTTAATTGATTTGAAAGAATAGGAAATGTTAACTAAAAATAGAAAATCTATCTCTCTTGAACGATTACGATGACGATGTGGGCGGGGCCTAACTGTAACTGAAGGGATGTGGGCGGGACCTAACACTTACGGTGTAGAGATGTGGGCGGGACCTAACGTTACAGTTTAGGGTTGTAGGCGGGGCCTAACTCTTAATGTGTAGAGATGTAGGAGGGGCCTAACTCTTACTGTGTAGAGATGTGGGCGGGACCTAGCTCTTACTGTGTGTGGTTGTGGGCAGTGCCGAACTACTCTGTGCGTTTTAAATATGAATACTTATAAAAGTATTTTCATTGAAATTATTAAATAATGTTGCAAAGTTTTTATTAAACATTTAAAATCCATACTAGACCAAGTGGGTCTAAGGTAAAGTGTGAGAACTGGGTCTAGGGAAAAGTATCATTACTGTCTAGGGTGGTATCATTACTGTGACTAGAGTACACTATCAGTACTGGGTCTATGGCAGAGGTTCTCAACCACCGGGCCGCGGACCAATACCGGGCTGCTAAGGCCACAGGGCCACAGAGATTAAGAAATCAAGCATTATTTTTATACGCTTATTGCATACTTGAAAACTGCTAACAGATGATGAATAAGCTCATCTTTAATTTTTTATTGCATTGATGTTTCAGTGTATCATAGTCGTGTTGTTTGACTATTATACTGTTACTGTCTATTAATAAAATTGTGTTTATATTCTTAATAATGGTTGTACAGTATCTGTGTTTATTCGATTAGATGAGGCAGGTATATAATGGTTTGTTTCCTGGTCGGCCTGAAACATACTGAATGTAAAATATGCATACTGGGCCTCAGTGATAAAAATAAAAGTATCAGTGCTGGGTGTCAGTTCTAGCGGAGTGTAGTCAGTAGGCTGTAAGGTTACAGGTTGATCCTGGTGACCTTTGAGCTATAGAGTGAAAGACATATCTCTTCTGTTTTGGACTTGAGACGCTGATTAAAGCCTTATAGCCATGTGAGTTTGGCTCATTAGCTGTTTTATCTCTCTAAGTCTTAAGGAAGCGTTCCACTAATACACCTGAATGTCCTGGAGACCACAGAGGAAGGTAAACGTAAGGACCACATCCGAGGAAACATCTAAGCAGCTGAAGGGATCGTACTTTATAGGTTCCTCTGTGAGTAATTAAAGACTTATCCCTGATTCAACTTTAAATCACTTAAATATAAAGTGAGAAATGTATTAAATCATACATTAGTTATCCTTCAAGAGATTAACGTAGTGGTGATAAGAGTCATGTTCTACTCTGGGGCTAGTTGGTATAGTAACGTTCTATCCTGGGATGAGGTCCTCATAGGTATTTTAATGCTGGGGTTAGGTGGTAATATTCATGTGTATGCTGGGGTTAGATGGTGACGCTCTGTCCTGGGTTTAGGGCAGCACCATGAGGAGATCGTGGTCAGAGGTTCTCCTGTTCGTCTTGTGTTTTCTTCTCCTCCTCCTGTGTGTTGGACTCCTGGCTGTGTCCTGGCTCAGCCTGCGACCGGATGGTAGGAGGAAATCACCCATTAAATCACTAAATACTACTCAGATATAACCAGAAATAACTCGTATAATTGACCAAATATAACTCGATATAACCAAAAATAATTCACATAGAAATATGACTCATAATACAACTAAATATAACTCATGATCAATATAAATAGGTATAACTTGTATCTAAAACAACCAAATATTACTTATTTATTACAACTAAATAGACCTGGTGAATAGAACGATGACGAGGAAGGTTTCTCCCTGGTGGTCTTCAGATAGATCGCCGTTGGAGGGTCGCTTGACGATCACAGAAGGAGTCATCTTCACTGACGACTTGAAGAACTCCTCTAGTCTTCAGTTTAAGGCCCTGGCCTTCGACATCCAGCTCCTGGTAACTACTCCAACTCCAACTCCAACACGCTGCAGACAAGCCTCAATGTAGCTCCGCTTCTTCTGTACAGTAGTCTGTCTGTAGTGACCGGAAGGTTCACTAATTCTTGGTGTTGGTTGGGTTCCAGGGACACACTGAGATTGTATTTCGGGTCCCAAGGTGAAAATGTTAAAGTATCCCTGCACTACAACACTCAAAAACACACAATCTCAAACACCTCATACCCATAGACCCATAGTTCTGCTGTCTCAGACTCCAGTATCAAGGTCCACATGACTAGGACTGACACATCAGCTCTGTTGGAGCAGTTTTCTCTCTTATGCAAAATATATCTCATACATAATATATAGTACGACCTCTGACCCCACTGACCTGTGAACCTGCAGGTGTCAGACGCCTTGTGGAGCAACGGAGACTACGCATCCTGCCAGGTCACGACCTTCAGGTCAGCTTCATGTTTACACCTGATATAATATCACCATTATAATGTCATTAGAATAATATCATTATTATAACATAATATATCGACGTATCAATATTTAGGGTATCAGTAATGTAGCAATAGAGTATCAGTAGAGTATCAATAGAGTGTCAGTATAGTATCAGAATGTAGGGTATCAGTAGATTATCAATAGAGTATCAGTATAGTATCAATAGACTATCAGTATAGTATCAATAGAGTATCAGTATAGTATCAGAATGTAGGGTATCAGTATAGTATCAATAGAGTATCAGTAGAGTATCAATAGAGTATCAGTAGAGTATCAATAGAGTACCAGTAGAGTATCAATAGAGTACCAGTATAGTATCAATAGAGTATCAGTATAGTATCAATAGAGTATCAGTGTGTAGGGTATCAGTAGAGTACAAATAGAGTATCAGTAGAGTATCAATAGAGTATCAGTATAGTATCAGAATGTAGGGTATCAGTATAGTATCAATAGAGTATCAGTATAGTATCAATAGAGTATCAGTAGAGTATCAATAGAGTATCAGTATGTAGGGTACCAGTAGAGTATCAATAGAGTACCAGTAGAGTATCAATAGAGTATCAGTATAGTATCAATAGAGTATTAGAATGTAGGGTGTCAGTAGAGTATCAGTAGAATATCAATAGAGTTTCAGTATGCAGGGTATCAATAGAGTATCAGTATAGTATCAATAGAGTATCAGTGTGTAGGGTATTTGTAGAGTATCAATAGAGTATCAGTATAAAGGGTCTCAGAAGGGTGTGTGATGTCATGGATGTCCAGCAGGGGGAGTGTCTTGGTGACCTTTGACCTTTGGTTCCATGGACCTGTCACAGCCCAGCAGGTGCAGCAGGAGCTGAGGGCGGGGCTTCAGAGCCCTGGCCCTATGGTGATTGACAGCAGCAGCATCCAAATTACAGGTAGACACGTTATCCAAACCAGCAGCCAACCAAAACACGTCAATCTACATCACAGTGTTCTGGAAGTAGTGAGATGTTTTATTACATTCAATTATATTATATTAGTTTGCCATGATATTATCTAGGTATATTAGAGTGTCGACATTTACCACGCGTATTATGTTGTGGTGGAGGCTACAATGTCCAACCAAACTATCTGAGGGTGGCAGTTCAATTCCACTGTTTTTACTCTGATACATGAACCATAGTTTAGGGTGCGGCTGATAACAGATGGGTTATGGTTGAGGGTAAGGTTTGGTTTAGGGCTGCTGCTGATGAAACACCTCGTCCTCAGAGAGAGAAGAGGAGACCACAGCTCTGCCTACGCCAGGAAGCAGTTCAACGACGTCTGGTGAGCAGCTTTGTAGCCCATAATATATCATTACTAGTGCTGTCAAGCGATTAAAATATTTAATCGCGTTAATGTCCTAGTTAACTCACGATTAATCGCAAAAAAATTCAATGCCAAATATTCCTTGATTTCTTTGTCCCATTAATTGTTCTCATTTTAATGCTCTTAACAACATGGAGAAGTGCATCGGCTTGCCTTGTGCAAATGTTTTTTTATTGATAGCAACATTGGCATACTGATCAAAACAGCACGATACAAAAAAAATGCCTATTGTGCAATTAAACGATGAACATACAAACATACTGCCTTGAACATAGCAGAAAGTTATTTTATTTTTTAAATAAATTGCGTTAATCGCACGATAAAAAAATTAACGCTGTTAAAATTAGTTTGTGTTAACGCCGTTAATAACGCGTTTAACTGACAGCATTAATCATGACCTAATGAAATGGCATAAAACTATAACATACAACATAAAACTATATGTATCTCCACATGAAGTAACATATTAAATATATTAAACAATATGGAGGTACATATATATATAATATATATAGCCATGTAATGTGCATGTAGTACCTGATGGGGGCGATGTTTCCTCAGCGTGGGGGTGCCCCTCCGCCCAGAGGGCCTGTGGAGATCTGGCCCTCTGTGTCCCAGATGTCTTATTTTGCGATGGACTGCAGAACTGTCCCAATGGCTTTGATGAAGAGCAAGAAGTCTGCGGTAAAACAGGGTTAGGGGGTTGTGTTAGTGTTAGGGGGGTCTGGTTGTTATTAGGGGGCTGTGTTAGGGTTAAGGGGGTTGGGATATGGTTAGAGTTTAAGGGGTTGGATTATGGTTAGGGTAATATAGCCAATATTGGGTTTGGGTTAGGTTAGCATGAGGGATGGTTTATTACAGATATATTGTCAATGCTAGCTTAGCTTCAATGCTCAACTCCATAGGAAAAAATTAATAGAACGTAGACTGAAAGCTGATCGTGTCATGTCATTCGAACATGACAATGAAATCACAGGATAGTTGCTTGTCTCCACAGCAACAGCATGTGATGGACAGTTTCTCCTGACGGGACCAACTGGATCCTTCCACGCAGAGTCGTACGATAGCAATACTCAGTGCCGCTGGGTTATACGGTACCTGCTGGCTCTCTAATGTCTCGCTACTGTCCCTCTCCTGTTTCTCTACTGTCTCTCTGCTAATCTCTACTGTCTCTCTCCTGTCTCTCTACTGTCTCTCTCCTGTCTCTCTACTGTCTCTCTCCTGTCTCTCTACTGTCTCTCTCCTGTCTCTCTCCTGTCTCTCTACTGTCTCTCTGCTAATCTCTACTTTCCCTACTGAATCTCTACTGACTCTATCTACTGTCTCTCTACTGTTATCTACTGTCTCTCTGCTGACTCTAGTCATCTACTGTCTCTCTACTGTCACTTTACTGGCTCTATTGGCTCACTCAACTGAATCTCTCCATTTCTCTGCATACATAATGTCTGTACGTTCCTAACCGTCTCTACTGTTTCTACCGTATCTTCCATCTCTACTACCTCTCCACTAAACCTCCACCATCTACTGTCTCTAGGGTATATACTATCTCTACTATACTGTTTCTCTTCTGTGTCTCTCTTTCTGTGTCTACAGTGCGTTAGTGTTAATAGCAGGAGAATGTCCTTCATCATGGTTCTTCTGCCGCTGTGTTTAGGGTAGAGAAGGGCTTGTCCGTAGAGATCAGCTTCCAGGGGTTTGAGACTGAAGAGGAAACCGACGCACTGAGTCTCTATGAGGGCGTTGGGACGGAAAAGCGTCTTGTATGTAAGTACGGTCACAGAAGTATGGAAGTATTTTCAAAAATGCTTTGAGTTACGGTCTTTCGTTACGGGGGGGGGGTTGTATCGTGAACCTACGGACTTCAGTTGACGGCTTTCAACTGCTGTTGACAGCGCATGCGCTACCGCGCGTCTATGTCCCACGCAAATTTTATTTTATAAAAAAAAAAAAAATTTTTTTTTTTTTTTCTTCTTCACCCCTCGCGGTCGACTTGGGATCTGTCGGCGGTCTACTGGTAGACCGCGATCGACTGGTTGGGCACCCCTGACCTACAGTCTATTGTCATTCATCTACTTTCGGGGTTCTACTGTTTATTGTCGACTTCTGTCTACCCCCAACGTTTTTCACTCTTCTTATTTGGGTCAAAGATGTGCATTTAAAGTAATAATCTGGATGATTATTACTTTAAAGGACGATTTTTTTGTTAATCAACTATCTATTTCCGAATGGGGCAACACAATGGTGTTTGAGCATCAATAGCTATATAGATATATAGATTTATAGATGTATAGATATAACATCTTATTGTCACTCCCAGCTGTGCTGTCAGGCTCCGCCCCCCCAGGAAATGTGTGGCTTCTTCAGGACCAATCAACTGTTCTGTTTACTTCTGATGAGTACAACAACCTGCCAGGGTTCAGAGCCACATACAAGGCTGCCAAAACCTCCGACCTCAGCGGTAAGGTCATCACACTTAAAGGGGACATATTATACCACCAGGTGCGAGTGTGATTAGCCGTTACAAGCTGTTTTGAAAATATGCAGCTTCTGGCATCACAGGTGGGCATGTTCACCTAGATCTGTGCTGGATAGATGAGCAACGTTTACCTCAGTCCACTGGGTAGGCTGGTAGACTGATCTATCCAGCACACATCTAGGTGGACACGCCCACTTTTGATGTCATAAGGGGCGGATTTTCGAAACGGCTTGCAAGGGCTAATCACGCTAACACCTGATGTTATAATATGTCCCCTTTAAAGGGAACATATTATAACACCAGGTGGTATAGTATGTCCCCTTTAATCTACCATGTAATCTACCACTATGCATCATTTATAACTTTCATATATCATTTTCTCCAGATGAGCAGAAGCTCACCTGTTCCTTTGAGCAAGGCATGTGTTTCTGGAGGCAGAACCCAGCAGAGGGCAACACCTGGATTCGAACCAGCGGCCAAACCTTCCCCCCCCTGACTGGACCCAGCTCCGACCACACCCTTGGCAACTACTCAGGTAATTTTGGCAACCCCACTCAGGTTACTATGGCGACAGCCTAGGTTACCGGATGCTAAGGGGAGGTTATTATGGGAGGTTTGCTAGGGCAAGCCTCTTGCTAGGGTTGTTTTTGGGTTGGACTGTTTTAACCATGCCCACATGACTGAGTCTCAGTTTTGACCAATTACAGGTTATTACCTTGTGACGCCAAGGAGTCCGAGCCAATTAGAGAGCAGTTACTACATCTACAGTCTTCCCTTGACTCCGCCCCCTCAACCCATTTGTCTCAAATTCTGGTAAATTATTCTGTAAATTTCGAATTTCGAAATTTGAAATAAATATAAAAATATACATCAATGTTTAATCCAGTTACCATATTTGTTTAGGTACCACATGCTTGGTGAACATGTATATAGGTTGAGGGTGCTACTCAGTGAGCTGCCATCATCTAAACCAAACATTATGGCATCCTCCACTATTGTGTTCCAAAGAGACGGTAACTATGGAGACAACTGGAACCTGGGTCAGGTGACCCTTAACCTAACAATGGAAACCATGGTTAGCACCAGAAAGACTCAGTATTCATTTCACTTCGACACTTTTATAACCATTTATAATAAACTATTTAAAGATTACAGAGTGACTCTATGTCTGACATAATGACATCCTGTCTCACAGAATTACTACCTATACTTCCTGTCTGATTTAATGACTTCCTGTCTGACAAAATGACATCCTGTCTGACAGAATTACTACCTATACCTCCTGTCTGCCAGAACGACTTCCTGTCTGACATAATGACTTCCTGTCTGACATTAATTACTACCTTTACTTCCTGTCTGTCAGAATGACTTCCTGTCTGACTTATTGACTCCCGGTACTTCCTGTGTATCAGGTCGTGTTCGAGGCGCTGAAGCGAGGCGGCATGAGGAATGACATTGCTCTAGATGACATCATCCTGACCAGCGGCCCCTGTGGGGAGGCCCCGCCTGAACCAACCAACGTCCCTCCACCAACTACACCACCCGTCATCCCTGGTACTCACTAACCCTAACTTACCCCAACTTACCCCTGGTTATTAGTTACTGACCTTAACCCGTTGTTTGTTTTCCTCAGCTGACTGCGGGGGACCCTTTGACCTCTGGGAGCCCAACTCCACCTTCAGCTCTCCAAACTTCCCTCACAGTTACGGGAACAAAGCCAACTGTATGTTAAAACTGCAGTAACATCACTAACTGTATGTTAGAACAACAGAAACACAACCAACTGTGTTAAAACTACAGTAACATCACTAACTGTATGTTAGAACAGAAACACAACCAACCGTATGTTTAAACTACAGTAACATCACTAACTGTTTGTTAGAACAACAGAAACACAACCAACCGTATGTTAAAACTAAAGTAACATCACTAACTGTTTGTTCGAACAACAGAAACACAACCAACTGTATGTTAAAACTACAGTAACACCACTAACTGTTTGTTAGAACAACAAAAACACAACCAACCGTATGTTAAAACTAAAGTAACATCACTAACTGTTTGTTAGAACAACAGAAACACAACCAACTGTATGTTAAAACTAAAGTAACATCACTAACTGTATGTTAGAACAACAGAAACACAACCAACCGTATGTTAAAACTAAAGTAACATCACTAACTGTTTGTTAGAACAACAGAAACACAACCAACTGTATGTTAAAACTAAAGTAACATCACTAACTGTATGTTAGAACAACAGAAACACAACCAACTGTATGTTAAAACTACAAAAATATCCCTAACTGTATGATAAAACTACAATAACATCACTAACTGTATGTTAAAACTACTGCAAAATAGCTAATTATGTTAAAACTACAATAACATTGCTAACTGTGTGTTAAAACTACAGTAACATCACTGTATGTTAAAACTACAGGAACATAACTTACTGTATGTTAAAACTGCAGAAACATCACTAACTGTATGTTAAAACTACAGTAACATCAACTGCATCGAAAGTACACGGAAACAAAGCCTATTTATGTCAAAGCGAAGTGGATATATTAGTATAAAAGGGTCATATAGCGCTAACTCCCTTGTTGCTTTGTGATGCAGGCCTGTGGACGCTCCATGCCAGAGAAGGATGGAACATCCAACTCCATTTCCTACACTTTGATGTGGAGGCCACCTACGACGTGGTAGAGGTCCGAGATGGGTCGGGGTCGGACTCTAGGCTCCTAGGTCAGGTTAACAATAATCTAAATGAGGATTTATATGATTATGAATGGCTTAATATTGAATTTGTGTTGCGGAATTCACTATTTACTAATACTTTGTTAATGCCTGAAAGTGGCAGTTTTTCTGCCTTTCTTACAAAGTGCTTCTGAATTTCTTATCAAACAATTACTTTTTTTTTTACCAAGAAAAGTAAATCCAAAGGCATTAAGAGCGGCAGTGGTTCCCCTCCCAGGAGTCTTTACAGGCACCGGCAGACCCGACCCCGACCTGGTCTCCACAACCAATCAGGTGACAGTGAGGTTCGTGACAAACAGCAGAGGAGCGGGTGGAGGGTTCCAAGCCAACTTCACCTCCGGGTTGAACATCGGCTCTCCAGGTTAGAAGTTCCACAAGTTCACAACTAGTTTAACAACTAGTTAAACAGCTCAGCTAGGAGGAGCTGGTGATCGAACTAGCAACCTTTCGGTTACAAGACAGCTGCTATACCTCCTGAGCTAAGCCCACCCCCGAGTAGGAGGTTTCAAGTTAAGAACTAGTTAAAAACTAGTAGAACAAGTCGTCCTTCTATCTTACCTGGTTGTTTCCTCTCAGAGCCATGTGAGGAAGGCCAGTACCAGTGTCTCCTAGGCGACTGTATCCATGGTAAAGCTCTTTGTAATGGTGTAGTCGACTGCCCTGACGCCTCCGATGAAGCAGACTGCGGTGAGAACAGTTTCTACGTAAAACACGATTCTAGATGAGAATATATTCTAGATTTGATAAAGATTCTAGTACAAGAACCATTATGTACAAACATAGGAGATAGGATTATTATTATTCAACTCATCTGATCCTGGTTCTACTTGTACTTTTCTAGTGCACATGCCAGTGTTTAACACAACAAGGCGTCTTCAAATCCAGGACCAGGACATCAACTACACGGTTTGCTCTCGGGACTGGAGCCAACACCTGTCAGACTTCACCTGCTCCTACTTGGGGCACAGGTATGAACCCCTTGCCTGGACCACTGGTAAGAACCCCTCCCTCACCTGGACAACAGGTAGGAACACCTCACTCACCTGGACAACAGGTAGGAACCCCTCCCTCACCTGGATAACAGGTAGGAACACTCACCTGGACAACAGGTAGGATGACTCACCTGGATAACAGGTAGGAACACTCACCTGGACAACAGGTAGGATGACTCACCTGGATAACAGGTAGGAACACTCACCTGGACAACAGGTAGGATGACTCACCTGGACAACAGGTAGGATGACTCACCTGGACAACAGGTAGGAACCCCTCCCTCACCTGGACAACAGGTAGGAACACCTCACCTACATGGACAACAGGTAGGAACACTCACCTGGACAACAGGTAGGATGACTCACCTGGACAACAGTTGACAACCCCTCAGTCACCTGGACAACAGGTAGGAACCCCTCGGTCACCTGGACAACAGGTAGGATGACTCACCCGGACAACAGTTGGTAACCCCTCAGTCACCTGGACAACAGGTAGGATGACTCACCTGGACAACAGGTAGGTACCACTCAGTCACCTGGACAACAGGTAGGAACACCTGTTGGGTAAGAGGACTTCATAACGGACTGATTCTGTTTGCAGGTCGGGCCAAGCCGTCTCGGTACCAGCAGTGAGGGAGGATTCCCCGTTTGTCAGCATCAACATCAAGCCCAACAAAACACTGGAGCTTAACATGAGGTTCACATGAACAATAACATCATCATAACATGATATAAACCATAACTACCACCATAATCATAAACATAAGCTTTACCATAGCCTAACATAAAAAAAACAGTAATCATCACATAACATACTGACATTAACCACAACATTAACTTCCATTCACACCAGGACCATAAAATTACCATCAGGAAATTAACCATAACTAATACTTTATAACTTTATGACTTTTCTGTCTGCTATGTAGTGAAACCTGTGTTGGAGAGGAGGTCATTTCACTGAGATGTGGGAACCAACGTAAGTGAACTGTTCTGTGTTACATTTCATAGTTGTTCACATGAATCAATCTTCAGTGTTCTGAAACTAAACAGAACTCCTGTCTTCAGCTTGTGGTGTTCGTCTGGTACCGACCACAACCCCTCACATACCGTTGGAGACACAGGACACAGCAGACCAACAGGTCGGTCAAGGTAACCGTCCATTACTCCTATTATTATTATTTATCAGCAACCAGGGTTATTCTTTCTTTTCCTATGATCCTCTCCTTGTTTCCTCTTGTCTCATCTACCTCCTTGTCTGTTCCCCTAGTGAATTCTCACTAGGGGAGGACACTAGAAAGGACACTAGAAAGGACACTAGTCTTAGTGTCCTTTCCTTATGCCCTTCTCAGTTTCCTCTCCTTGTTTCCTTTCCTAGTGACCTCCACTTTTCTATTCTACTACAGTCGTCTCCTTGTCTCCTCTGCTAGTGACCTCTAGTTGTCCCTTCTCCTGGTTTCCCCTCCTTGTCTTCTTTCCTAGTAGCCTCGTCTTGTGTCCTCAGCTAGTCTCCCCTCCTAGTGCCTTCTAAAAGTGTCCTTTCCTAGTTTCCCCTCCTAGTGCCCTCTCCTAGTGTCCTCTCCTTATTTCCTATCCTAGTGTCATCTCCTTGTGTCCTGTCCTAGTGTCCTTTCCTTGGTTCCTCTCCTAGCAAGTGTCAGAGTGGTGGGAGGGGTCGATGCGTTGAAGGGGGCGTGGCCATGGATCGTCTCTCTTCATTGGCGGAACCGGCATATCTGTGGAGCCACGCTGATCGACCCCCATTGGCTGGTTACCGCAGCTCACTGCGTCTACGGGTAACTAACCAGCCTACTAACTAACTAACCACTAGGAAAACGTAGCCTCTAGATAACCTCAGACCCCAGTTAATCTAAATGCCTCACATGATCCCTAGACCTGCACTTGATCCCTGTACCTTCACTTTATCCCTGGACCTTCACTGGTCCCTGGACCCTCACTTGATCCCTGGACCTTCACTTGATCCCTAGACCTTCACTTGATCCCTAGACCTTCACTTGATCCCTGGACCTTCACTTGATCCCTAGACCTTCACTTGATCCCTAGACCTTCACTTGATCCCTGTACCTTCACTTGATCCCTAGACCTTCACTTGATCCCTGGACCTTCACTTGATCCCTAGACCTTCACTTGATCCCTGGACCTTCACTTGATCCCTAGACCTTCACTTGATCCCTAGACCTTCACTTGATCCCTAGCATGACATCTGCAGACCAATTCTCAAATGCACATTAGTCTGGAGCCTCTTAGTTCACTTTTGATATCCGAGGGCCTTTATCAGCAGGTGCAGGACAAAACACCAAATACGGAGGCAATGGAACAGACCTGCAACCAATCAGAGCAGCGAAACATGAAACATGTGACATATAAGCGGCTGCCATCTTGGATGCTCCCCTAGGGGGCTCCTGTACAGTCATCATATTAAACCCGCCCAATATCAGGTTAACGGTCGGTCTGGGACAGGTCTGCTGGAAATCTGTCTCAACGGGCACGGGACCGGACGCATATGCCAGAGCAAGAGTCTAACTGCTATTGGCAGTCTTTAGGAATCCTGCCCTAGTTCCGGACTAGGACTCATTCGGGTGGCAACCGGACAAAATAATAGTAACCATCATAGTAGATGAGCTACCCTTCATTTTTACTTCCAGGAAGAATATCCACGTGAACCTGTGGAGTGCCGTGCTGGGCCTGCATAGCCAGGGAGATCAGAGCTCCCCTGACGTCCAGCCCAGAGGAGTGGACCAGATCATCATCAATAACCAGTACAACAAACTCACCAAGCAGGCCGATATCGCCATGATGCATCTCGAGACTCCAGTCAACCTAACTCGTACGTCCCCAGTTAAGCCGAACTTGTAGTGAACCTAACTAGTAGTTCATATAACTAGTAACCATTGTGTATCATTAAGTGTGTTGTTGTTTTGTAAGTTGTGTGTATATTGCGTAGATGTGGTGCAGCCAGCGTGTCTCCCAGAAGGGGAGGAACCCCCAGCAGGGAGGAAGTGTTTCATCGCTGGGTGGGGGTACGAGGCTGAGCAAGGTGACGACCCACACTGATCATCATTCATTATGACCCGCACAAATATGTAAGGGATAATGTACAGAACGGACCACAACGTGAAGCGGAGGTGTCTTGGTTCGACCGGAAAGGGCTTATTTTTCGATAATGACCGGCGTTCTGTACTTTATGCCGCTTATTACATTCTTGGTCAGCAGAGAAATAGTTTGCCAAAGACGTTGATGTCGCTTAGAAACGGAATACGCTCAGGTTGATAAGTTACCGGACTATTTGCAGAGTGATACGAAATACATGAATCAGAGGCAAAAAATCCACATTCCTTGACCAGCGTTCACTATATGCTTAGCAACGGCCAATTATCAAAAAAATAATTGACCGCCGGAAGTCGGGAAGGCCCATTCAAGTGAAGTGCATTCTACAGCATTAAGAAGAGCCGTGTAATAAATATATATACCCACTAATCCATCGTGGTCTAAACCGACTTAACCTGATCCTGGTTCTACAGGTTCCCCTGTGAATGTTCTCCAGGAGGCCCAGGTTCCGCTGATGGACAGGAAGCAGTGCCAGCAGCAACTTCCTGAGTATAACATCACTTCCTCCATGCTGTGCGCCGGCTTTCCTGAAGGGGGGGTGGACTCCTGTCAGGTAACTCACTTCCCTCAATCAAAACTATGTTGGGTTGAACTAGGGTAGCCTAGCCTAACCTAAGCTAGGGTTGGTTATCTAGGTTAGGCTGTGCTCGGCCTGGTTAAACTGGGCTAGGCTAGGTTAAACTAAGCTAAAGGAATTTGGCTCGGTTAAACAATCTAGGATAAATTAAACTAGGCTAGACTAGGTTGCACTAAGCCCTGCTAGGCTAAACTGGCTAGGTAAAGATAGGATAGATTAAACTAGGTTTAAAAATGGTGACGTTGAACTAAGATAGGCGAGGTAAAAGGTGAACATAGGTTCAACAGGCTAGGTCTACACAAGTCTACATTTAACTCGGCTAAATTACATTAGTTTAGGCTATGCTAGGTTAAATAACGGTTATTTGAAGCTACGTTAAACTGCGTAGTTCAACCTTAATAGGTTGAACTACGCTAGATTTAACTATACTAGGCTAGATATTGCTAAGCTACTGCCAAGATATTTGAAGTTATTTGTTATTTTATTGATTCGGTTCCCAGGGCGACTCTGGAGGGCCGCTCATATGTGAAGAAGATAATCACTGGGTCCTAACAGGTACAGACACACACCTAGCCTACCTCCTTACAGACACACAGCTAGCCTAGCTCCTCACAGATACACACCTAGCCTAGCTCCTCACAGATACACCCCTAGCCTAGCTCCTCACAGATACACACCTAGCCTAGCTTCTCACAGATACACACCTAGCCTAGCTCCTCACAGATACACACCTAGCCTAGCTCCTCACAGATACACACCTAGCCTAGCTCCTCACAGATACACCCCTAGCCTAGCTCCTCACAGATAACCACCTAGGCTAGCTCCTCACAGATACACACCTAGCCTAGCTCCTCACAGATAACCACCTAGCCTAGCTCCTCACAGATAACCACCTAGCCTAGCTCCTCACAGATACACACCTAGCCTAGCTCCTCACAGATACACACCTAGCCTAGCTCCTCACAGATACACACCTAGCCTAGCTCCTCACAGATAACCACCTAGCCTAGCTCCTCACAGATACACACCTAGCCTAGCTCCTCACAGATACACACCTAGCCTAGCTCCTCACAGATACACACCTAGCCTAGCTCCTCACAGATAACCACCTAGCCTAGCTCCTCACAGATACACACCTAGCCTAGCTCCTCACAGATAACCACCTAGCCTAGCTCCTCACAGATACACACCTAGCCTAGCTCCTCACAGATAACCACCTAGCCTAGTTCCTCACAGATAACCACCTAGCCTAGCTCCTCACAGATACACACCTAGCCTAGCTCCTCACAGATACACACCTAGCCTAGCTCCTCACAGATACACACCTAGCCTAGCTCCTCACAGATAACCACCTAGCCTAGCTCCTCACAGATACACACCTAGCCTAGCTCCTCACAGATACACACCTAGCCTAGCTCCTCACAGATACACACCTAGCCTAGCTCCTCACAGATACACACCTAGCCTAGCTCCTCACAGATAACCACCTAGCCTAGCTCCTCACAGATACACACCTAGCCTAGCTCCTCACAGATAACCACCTAGCCTAGCTCCTCACAGATACACACCTAGCCTAGCTCCTCACAGATACACACCTAGCCTAGCTCCTCACAGATACACACCTAGCCTAGCTCCTCACAGATAACCACCTAGCCTAGCTCCTCACAGATACACACCTAGCCTAGCTCCACACAGATACACACCTAGCCTAGCTCCTCACAGATACACACCTAGCCTAGCTCCTCACAGATAACCACCTAGCCTAGCTCCTCACAGATACACACCTAGCCTAGCTCCTCACAGATACACACCTAGCCTAGCTCCTCACAGACACACACCTAGCCTAGCTCCTCACAGATACACACCTAGCCTAGCTCCTCACAGATACACAGCTAGCCTAGCTCCTCACAGAAACATACCTAGCCTAGCTCCTCAAAGATACACACCTAGCCTAGCTCCTCACAGATACACACCTAGCCTAGCTCCTCACAGATTCACACCTAGCCTAGCTCCTCACAGATACACACCTAGCCTAGCTCCTCACAGATACACACCTAGCCTAGCTCCTCACAGTTAACCACCTAGCCGAGCACCAAAGAGACAACCACCTAGCCTAGCTTCTCACAGGTACAGATACACGCATACAAACTCATACACAGTAACAATACACCGCCATTCAGTATCAATACTGGCACACACACTGCTCAGTGAGTCCCAGGTGGTTACGGTCGTTAGAGCAGTCTGAACGAGCGCGTTCTTCCTCTGTGGTTCAGGCGTGACTTCGTTCGGTGTGGGCTGTGGACGGCCCGGGCGCCCTGGGGTCTATGCCCGGGTCTCCGCCTTCACTCCCTGGGTCGCCCGCACCAGGCGCTCCCGCCTGCCAGCAGTGACATCACTTCCTGTCACCCGGGACCGATCCTAGATAAGTGACATCGGCCCACCACCTCCAAGGAACTTTTTGAAGAGTGGTACCCCCAGCCCCTCATTTAAAGACACACATGTTCAAGCTCTGCAGAATCACAGCCTGATTTTATGTGTTGTGAGCAGGCTGGTTGCTGATGAAGTCATGGGGAGCGTACCTATGTTCCCCGGGTCCTATGTTCCCCGGGTCCAATGTTCCTCGCTTTGTATGTGACCGGGGACAAGGACCCTGTGAGCAAATCTATTTTTCGTAGGATGGTAAGTGCAAGTACCGCTTTTTTCGCCTCAAATTCGCCTGTGATTGGTTAGAATGGCTCTCCTCCGATTGGTTATGGTTAGCGTTAGGTTAAGGGCTAACCCTCACCCTAAACCCTAACCCTTACCCTAAACCTGACCCTAATCCTTTGCACCCGGGGAACAAAGGACCTGGGGAACATAGGGATGACCCCAAGTCATGCTAGCTGACTTAACAGAAACTGATCTGACCGTTTGTACTGTGATGTACTTCCTGGCCCAACAGCAACTGTTATCTGCATGAAAGAGTAGAGCCGGCAGCATATGGCTAACCCTAAAATGTAGTATGTTAAAGTCATCACTAACATGTACCATGTTAGGTTAACGGTTAGGGCTAACCGTAAACCTAATCCAAGATTAGCGTTCACATTAAGGGTCAACATTTGATCACGGTTCCAACTTCAAAAAATCGTTTAAAAGAAAATGGGACAAATAAAATGAATCAAGTTTTGACTCCGGTTGATTGCAGTTTTTAATATAAATCCTCATTGTAAAAGTGAACTGATTAGAGGTGGAACGCGGGATGGAACCATCTATATCACCTCCTAATTAATGTTCCCTAAGAGAGGAACATAAACATGTTGAGCCTCATGCTCTATGTCCTAATGAAAAAATTGGGATAAATTCATTCCTTAAAATTTATAATAACATTTTCGCTATCCCTAAAGAAAATAAATGTTATTTTAAATCAAGTTTGAAAACATAGTTGCCTGTATTTGAGCGTAAGACTTTACATTTCTATCATCTCTTTCTCTATCTCTCTCCCTCTCTACAGAGAGGGATCTGTATATATACATACATACATATATATATAAATCTATATATATTATAGATAGATCATATATTTATATATAGATCTATATTCGTAGATAGGTCATATATTTATGTATAGATCTGGATTTATAGATCATGTATTTATAGATCTGGATTCATAGATCAAATATGTATACATAGATCTAGTTTCATAGATAGATCAAAGGGCGTTTAACCCTGCGCTTTCCCCCTCCTTCATCTCTTTCAAAGCTATTTCCTCTTTAGAGACCATGCCCCCTTCAGAGACCACGCCCACCTTCATGGGCATTTCTTCTGCCTGGTCCTGCTTCTCTTTGGGCTGCAGATTTCCAGGCCTGCAGACAGACAGACACAAGAACAGGCAGGCAGATAGACGGACAGACAGACACACAGGCATATAGACGGACAGACAGACACTCAGACCGACGGACGAGGAGACAGACAGACAAAAAGACAAGCAGACAGACATACAGAAGGTAGAGATAGTAAAGTTACAAAATAGACATACAATATAAAAATAGTGTAATAGTGTATGGAAATCAGTCTCTTTTTGAAAATAGAGGGCTAATTGCGATGCCGCTAACAATGAGCTAGCACCTGCCTACCATTTAATTGCTATGCTGCTAAAAATTTAGCTAGCTTCAGTTTACCATTTAATTGCTATTTTGCTAACAATGAGCTAGCGCCCGCATACTATTTCATTCACTGTTCTGCTAACAATGAGCTAGCGCCCGCATACTATTTCATTCAGTGTGCGGCTAACAATGAGCTAGCGCCCGCGTACCATCTGTCCTCCACGTCTTCGATGGTGTCGGGCAGCGGGATGTCCCGCGTCTCCGGCAGGAAGCAGGCGAACACTCCTGCGATCACGGCGGCCCCTCCGTACACGATGCTAGGGAGGGCGGGGATCACCTGCACACACACAGTCGCTGTTATTATATATTATAATATATATTGTATATATTATATTATAGCTTCATCATGTTATCATCACATATAGCTGCACCTGTTATAGCTCCTACATGTTATTAACACTAGAGCTGCTCCTGTTATAGCGGCTTCATGTTATTTACTCTATAGCTGTACCCAGGGCCGACGGACTGCGGGGGAAAGTGAGGCAGTCGTGGGGGGGCCCAAGGCAGAGGGGGGGCCCATGGCAATTAAAAAAAATAAAAAATAAAATCTGTTGAATTATCTACCAGCCCATAGTGTTAGGAGTCGCACACAGCCACGTCCCCCCCCCCCCCCCCGTCAACAATTGTTCTCTACCCCCTGCCCCCCCGTCAACAATTCAGCGCAGGGGGCTGGTAGGGGGAATTCGGGGAGGGGGGGGGGGGGGGGGGGGGGGGGGGACCTCTTGTATACAGGGCCCAGGATTTGGTGCAACGGCCCTGGCTGCACCTGTTATAGCTCCTACATGTTATTAACCCTAGAGCTGCTCCTGTTATAGTGGCTTCATGTTATCTACTCTATAGCTGTACCTGTTATAGCTCCTAGATGTTATTAACCCTAGAGCTGCTCCTGTTATAGTGGCTTCATGTTATCTACTCTATAGCTGTACCTGTTATAGCTCCTACATGTTATTAACCCTAGAGCTGCTCCTGTTACAGTGGCTTCATGTTATCTACTCTATAGCTGTACCTGTTATAGCTCCTACATGTTATTAACCCTATAGCTGCTCCTGTTATAGTGGCTTCATGTTATCTACTCTATAGCTGTACCTGTTATAGCTCCTAGATGTTATTAACCCTATAGCTGCTTCTATTATAGCGGCTTCATGCTAAGCTATAGTGTGAATAGTATGGAATGGCGGCTGCCACAAGATGGCGGTACACGCAAAGCAGGATTCTTGTAGGTCTGCTCCTATTATAATTGCTCCTTATATAGCTGATCCTAATGTTGCTACTCCATATAGTTGCTCCTATTATAACTGCCTCTGTTATCGCCGATAGTTTTAGCTGGTTGGTGTGCGGGTGGTGGTCGGTAAGTTATTATTGAGGTTATTAAGGCTAGTAGGTATTAGTTAGTACGGTTCATATTTAGTATGGTTGGTAGTCAGTACGATTTATAAGTTACTTTATAGGTTTCTTTGGTTATTAGTTATGACAGTTATCAGGTAAGTAGTTAGTTAGGTTATTAGTTAATGTTTTTATTAGTTAATTAGGAGGTTAGCTAATAAGTTAGGTTATTAGTTAATTTGGTTGTTAGGTAATTACTTAGGTGATAAGCTCGCTGGGTTATTCAATTGTTTGGTTTGTAAATAGTAAGGTTATTAGTTATTGAGTCTTGAGGTTGATAGTTAGTTCGAGCTATTAGTTAGTGAGCTAGGTTGTTAGTTATTTGGTTGAGGGTCTGGTTAATAGTAAGTTGGTTGGTTATGAAGTTGGTACCTCGTCCAGTATCAGAACAGCAGGCGCGGCCATGCTGCCAATACGAGCCATAGTGGAGACGAAGCCCATCCCAGTCTGCCTGTGATTATAATACATAACACAGTCTCTGTTCAATGTAATACATAATATAACACAGTCTTACAGTCTGTTCAATGTAATACATAACATAACACAGTCTTACAGTCTGTTCAATGTTATACATAATATAACACAGTCTTAGTCTGTTCAATGTAATTCATAACATAACACAGTCTTACAGTCTGTTCAATGTTATACATAATATAACACAGTCTTAGTCTGTTCAATGTAATACATAAAATAACACAGTCTTACAGTCTGTTCAATGTAATACATAACATAACACAGTCTTACAGTCTGTTCAATGTTATACATAATATAACAGTCTTACAGTCTGTTCAATGTAATACATAATATAACACAGTCTTACAGTCTGTTCAATGTAATACATAATATAACACAGTCTTACAGTCTGTTCAATGTAATACATACTATAACATAGTCTTACAGTCTGTTCAATGTAATACATAATATAACACAGTCTTACAGTCTGTTCAATGTTATACATAACATAACACAGTCTTACAGTCTGTTCAATGTTATACATAATATAACAGTCTTACAGTCTGTTCAATGTAATACATAATATAGTCATACAGTCTGTTCAATGTTATACATAATATAACATAATCTTACAGTCTGTTCAATGTTATACATAATATAACATAGTCTTAAAGTCTGTTCAATGTAATACACAATACAACATAGTCTTACAGTCTGTTCAATGTAATACATAATATAACATAGTCTTACAGTCTGTTCAATGTAATACATAATATAATATAACATCACATGTTACCGTCTGTAAAGTATAACATAACATAACATGTTACCATCTGTTTAATATAATATAACATAACATGTTACCGTAATTATATTAATTGTATTACACGTGTGAATCTTGCTCTTATTGGTCGGTATCTTCATGGCTGAACACACTTATTATCCCGACCGACGAAAGCATCAGCTAAATAATTGTAACCTAATATAATGTTTAAACCAGCTTACATGACAAAACCACTTTTAAGTTAAATGTATCATTATTTTTATTATAGTAGTAGTTTTTATTATTTATTTATTGATTCAAAATTGATGACGGAGACGAAGCCCATCCCAGTCTGCCTGTGATTATAATACATAACACAGTCTTAGTCTGTTCAATGTAATACATAATATAACAAGTCTTACAGTCTGTTCAATGTAATGCATAACATAACACAGTCTTACAGTCTGTTCAATGTTATACATAATATAACACAGTCTGAGTCTGTTCAATGTCATACATAATATAACACAGTCTTACAGTCTGTTCAATGTAATACATAACATAACACAGTCTTACAGTCTGTTCAATGTTATACATAATATAACAGTCTTACAGTCTGTTCAATGTAATACATAATATAACACAGTCTTACAGTCTGTTCAATGTAATACATAATATAACACAGTCTTACAGTCTGTTCAATGTAATACATACTATAACATAGTCTTACAGTCTGTTCAATGTAATACATAATATAACAGTCTTACAGTCTGTTCAATGTAATACATAATAGAGTCATACAGTCTGTTCAATGTAATGCATAATATAACACAGTCTTACAGTCTGTTCAATGTAATACATAATATAACACAGTCTTACAGTCTGTTCAATGTAATACATAATATAACACAGTCTTAGTCTGTTCAATGTAATACATAATATAACACAGTCTTACAGTCTGTTCAATGTAATACATAACATAACACAGTCTTACAGTCTGTTCAATGTTATACATAATATAACACAGTCTGAGTCTGTTCAATGTAATACATAATATAACACAGTCTTACAGTCTGTTCAATGTGATACATAACATAACACAGTCTTACAGTCTGTTCAATGTTATACATAATATAACAGTCTTACAGTCTGTTCAATGTAATACATAATATAACACAGTCTTACAGTCTGTTCAATGTAATACATAATATAACACAGTCTTACAGTCTGTTCAATGTAATACATACTATAACATAGTCTTACAGTCTGTTCAATGTAATACATAATATAACAGTCTTACAGTCTGTTCAATGTAATACATAATAGAGTCATACAGTCTGTTCAATGTAATGCATAATATAACACAGTCTTACAGTCTGTTCAATGTAATACATAATATAACACAGTCTTACAGTCTGTTCAATGTTATACATAATATAACAGTCTTACAGTCTGTTCAATGTAATACATAATATAGTCATACAGTCTGTTCAATGTTATACATAATATAACATAATCTTACAGTCTGTTCAATGTTATACATAATATAACATAGTCTTAAAGTCTGTTCAATGTAATACACAATACAACATAGTCTTACAGTCTGTTCAATGTAATACATAATATAACATAGTCTTACAGTCTGTTCAATGTAATACATAATATAATATAACATCACATGTTACCGTCTGTAAAGTATAACATAACATAACATGTTACCATCTGTTTAATATAATATAACATAACATGTTACCGTAATTATATTAATTGTATTACACGTGTGAATCTTGCTCTTATTGGTCGGTATCTTCATGGCTGAACACACTTATTATCCCGACCGACGAAAGCATCAGCTAAATAATTGTAACCTAATATAATGTTTAAACCAGCTTACATGACAAAACCACTTTTAAGTTAAATGTATCATTATTTTTATTATAGTAGTAGTTTTTATTCTTTATTTATTGATTCAAAATTGATTGATTAACCCCTTGTGATTGTTGTGTAGAGCACTTTGCATTTCTTGTATGTTTATTATCAGGTGGCCAAACACAAAGTACGAGGCAGCCTAGTGTAAATGTTAGTTTTATTATAACACACCTACCCAGCAACCGCCCTCTGCTTTACACATATTGGCCTCAATAACGTATGCATGTTTGCTTATATGGACATCAAGATGGACTTCTACGACTTTGAGATCAACACGAAAGTTGCTCAGGACCAAATTGGGAACAAGATGACATCAAGTTTTGGTCAATCGGGGCGTGGTGGGATGGTTGGGGTAAAGGTTGCATTGCTGAGATACAGTAAAATGTATTGACCAAACAACATGTCTGGTAGAGGGAGGAATATATGGTGCCAAAAGGCGGGGTTTACTTAAGCCAATCATCATCAAACTTGGTGTAATAAAAGGAACATCGGTCAAGATTCAGTGGGAGGAGCCTACCTGGTGGCAGTAGGAGGAGCCTTCTTGATGTCAGTGGGAGGGGCCTACCCTACATGCTGACAGTGGGAGGGGCCTACCTGATGACAGTGGGAGGGGCCTACCTGATGACAATAGGAGGGGCCTACCTGATGACAGTGGGAGGGGCCTACCCGTTGACAGTGGGAGGGGCCTACCTGATGAGCGTGGGAGGGGCCTACCTGATGACAGTGGGAGGGGCCTCCCCAACGACAGTGGTAGGGGCCTACCCGATGACAATGGGATGGGCCTACCCGATGAGCGTGGGAGGGGCCTACCTGACGACCGTGGGGTACAGTTCTCCAGTGTACAGGTAGACGCAGGTGAAGGAGGATGAGGTGAAACCTTTCCCCAGACAGGCCAGAGTGGTTCTCAGCGTCTGCATGTCTGAGGAGACACAAAGAGCAGAGTCTGTGTGAGGGTCCGTCTCTCTGTCTGAGAGAGAGAGAGAGAGAGAGAGAGAGAGAGAGAGAGAGAGAGAGAGAGAGAGAGAGAGACAGAGAGAGAGAGAGAGAGAGAGACAGAGAGAGAGAGAGAGAGAGAGAGACAGAGAGAGAGAATGAGAGAGACAGAGAGAGAGAATGAGAGAGAGAGAACCACACAGTGTGGGTGTGTGTGTGTTTAACCTGTGGGGACGAAGATGTTAATGAAGATGACGAGGGCGGAGAGGAAGAGGCAGGCTGCCTGGGTGACACGCCGGCCCAGGAACGTCAGCATGAGGAGGGCCAGCAGCTTGGCCGGAATATCAACAGCCCCAAATATGATCTGCATCAGGTACACGTTCACCTGGAGAACCAGCCAATAGGAAGACAAGACACACATTCACTGCATGAACCGGCCAATAGGAAGACAGGACACACATTCACCGGACGAACCAGCCAATCGGAAAACAGGACACACACTCACCGGACAAACCAGCCAATAGGAAGACAGGACACGCATTCACCAAACAAACCAGCCAATAGGAGGAGAGGACACACATTTACCGAACAAACCAGCCAATAGGAAGACAGGACACGCATTCACCAAACAAACCAGCCAATAGGAGGACAGGAGACAAATTTACCGAACAAACCAGCCAATAGGAAGACAGGACACACATTCACTTGGACAACCAGCAAATAGGAAGACAGGACACACATTCACCGGAAACCAGCCAATTGGAAGACATGACAGATAGTGAGCCAATTGAAAGACAGGAAAGATAGCCAACCAACAGGAAGATAAGAAGACGTCAGAAGACGTTGTAGAATACCAGCCAATAGGAATGGAACGGCTTACTCCAAACTTCTGGAGGTCCATGGCCAGACCATAATATGCAAAACTGGTGGAAAACCTGAGGAAGAGAAAGCAGTCATGAATGAATGACTACAAACTACCGTGCATGTGTGTGTGTGCAGAGTGCATGTAGTAGTATATGTAAAATACTATAGTAGTATTATCTACAGTGGTATTGAGTTGCCTACCAAACGGCCACCAGACACACTTTGATGCGTCTCATTATATAGTATTATAGTG